>NW_006239275.1:156394-269730 GCF_000226075.1 Solanum tuberosum | reverse complement strand
GATAGAATATCTGGAGCTATGAGCTTCCTCCATGATTCTCTCTTGGAGTTCATCCACCCTTAGTACACATAACCCACCTTGATACCTCAATACACCATCTCTCCTTTGTTCAAAAACCAGTACTTTTTGCTTATGAACATTTGCCTTCAATTCAAGCAAAATAGGATCTTGGTCGTGTTTCTCTTTCACTTATGACACTAATGACGATTCAGCCCCATTCATCACCACTACTCCTCCTTCAGTGGAATCCATTAGTCGAACTCCTAATCGTGCAAGTCTGTGCACATCTTTTGCTAACTATCTCTTCTCTTCTTCAACATAAGTGGTAATACCCATAGACAACCTACTATAAGCATTAGCAACAATATTAGCCTTACCTGGGCGATATAGAATACTCATGTCATAATCCTTTAGTAACTCTAACCATCTTCTTTGTCTGAGATTAAGCCCTTTCTGACTAAACACATACTGGAGACTCTTGTGATCGGTGAACACATCCACATGAACACCATAAAGATAGTGACACCATATTTTCAAAGAAAATACTACGACAGCCAACTCTAGATCAAGGGTTGGATAATTTTTCTCGTGAACTTTCAGCTGTCTGAAGGCATAAGCTATAACTATACCATTCTGCATTAACATGCAACCCAATCCAACTCCGGACACATCATAATACACAACAAAACCTTGCGTACCTTGTAGTAAGGTCAATACTGGGCAGTAGTCAAAATAGTTTTCAATTCCTGAAAGCTTTTCTCATAAGCTTCAGACCATTGAAACTTCACTGTTTTCTGAGTCAACTTGGTTAAATGGGATGAAATAGATTAGAACCCCTCGACGAACCTTTTATAATATCCAGCCAACCCCAAGAAACTCCTAATATCAGTTGGAGATGTGGGTCAAGGCCAATTCTGCACTACCTCTATTTTCTGAGTATCAACTTTAATTCCATCACCAGAAACAATGTGACCTAAGAATGCCACAGACTCAAGCCAAAACTCACACTTAGAGAACTTAGCATACAACTCTCTATCCTTTAGAGCTTGGAGAACTATTCTGAGATGACTAGCATGATCTTCCTCATTCCTCAAATAGATTAGGATGTCATCAATAACTACAATAAAAACACATCTAAATAAGGATTGAATACTCTATTCATAAGGTCCATAAACGCTGCAAGCGCATTGGTCAAACCAAAGGACATAACTAGGAACTCATAATGACCATAACGGGTCCTGAAAGTTGTCTTTGGAATATCACATTTCCTTACTCTCAACTGATGGTAGTCTGATCTGAGGTCTATTTTCAAAAAATAAGTGGCACCCTGAAGTTAATCGAAAAGATCATCAATTCTCGGAAGAGAATACTTATTTTTTAGAGTAACCTTGTTCAACTGACGGTAATATATACAAATTCTAAGAGAACCATCCTTCTTTCTCACAAATAAGACCGGAGCGCCCCAAGGTGAGACAATTGGTCTAATAAAACCTTTGTCTAGGAGATCTTTCAACTGCTCTTTTATCTCTTTTAACTCTGTTGGTGCCATGTTATATGGCGGAATAGATATATGATGAGTATCGAGAAAAATATTTATACCAAAGTCTATTTCTCTCTAAGGAGGGACTCCGTGAAGATCATCTGGAAAGACTTCTGGAAACTCTTTTACTATTGGAACTGACTGAATATGAGGTATCTCAACACTAGAGTCATTAACTTGGACTATGTGATAGACACACCTCTTGGAAACTAACTTTCTCACCTTAAAGTATGAAATAAAACGACCCTTAGGCACTGTTGAACTACTTTTCCACTCTATAACAGGCTCATTAGGAAACTGGAACTTAATAACTCGAGTTCTACAATCAATTGAGGCATAACAGGCATAAAGCCAGTCCATACCTAGAATGACATCAAAATCTACCATGTTTAACTCAACTAAGTCAACCATGGTGCTCTTGTGATTGACGGAAACGGTACAATCATGACAGACTCTCTCAGCTAGAATAGACTCACCAACATATGTAAAAACACTGAAGGGCTCAAGAAGTTTCTCAGGAAGAACATCAAAATTCATCGCAACATAATTAGTCACAAAAGATAGACTCGCTCCTGAATCTAGCAAAGCATAAACATCAAAATTAAAGACTTTGATCATACCAGTGACAACATCTGGCGAATCCTCTTGCTCTTGGCGACTAGTGATAGCATACAAACGGTTTCCTCCTCCGCCTGCCTCTGAAGTAGTAGCTCCTCTAGATGCAGCTCTGTCTGGTCTAGCAACTGAAGAAGACTGGGCTCTATTGCCCCTATTACCATTACCCTACCTATTCTTAGGACACTCTCTCATAAAATGACCATTCTGACCACACTTGAAGCAACCAGTGGAGCCATATGACACACCCCTGAGTGGCTCCTACCACACTTAGCACATGCAGGAGTCTTATTACCCCATTGTGCCACACTACCTTGAGAATGCGCATGTCTAACTCTGAAATTCTGTGAATTTTGATTTTGGAACTCACTTCTGTTCCTTGGTGCAAGTGCACTAGCAGATGATGGAGCACGTCCCTTTTGTTTCTGTTAGAAAGATGACCGGTTGGCATTACTCTTCTGCTGTCCGGACTCATTCCATGTCTTAACTCGATTATTTCAAAACTCTTCTCTATCTTTCAGCTTCTCTTCCTCAACTTGTTGTACATGTATCATCAGTCTTGTTATGTCTATATCTCCTATCAGCATAGCTACCTTGCCTTCCTTACTTGACAAGTGACACAACCCAGCAACAAACAAACTCATCCTGCCTCTCATGTCAGCAACCATCTCCGGCGCATAGCGGGAAAGTTGGGTGAACTTCAGACTATACTCATGAACACTCAAAGATTCCTGCTTAAGAGTAAGGAATTCTCGTACCTTTGCTTCTCTCAGTGCACAGGGAAAGAAACGCCCCAAAAAGGCCTCCTCAAACAAAGCCCAACTCACAAGTGGTACACCTTCAGCTCTATTCTTTTTCCATTGATCAAACCAGATTCTAGAGACACCCTTCATTTGGTATGCAACTAGTTCTACCCTCTCAGCATAAAAAATGTGCATAATCTCAAAAACCTTCTGAAGCTCTTCAATAAAGTTTTCTGGGTCCTCAGTGACACTTGAACCAGTGAAGCTTGGAGGATTCATCATTAAAAACTCATGGATCCTTAAAGTATCAGCCACTTCCTGTCGATTCTCCCTCTATCCAACTTGATTGGTCACAGGTTGGCTCAACATTCGGATAGCTTCCTAGAACTTATCATTAATGACCTCTCATTGGGGTTGCACTTCTGGTGCATTAGGAATCCCTTGATCATGTGGTTCAACATTCCTTCTAGCAGGATGACTTGTGAAAACTCTTCGTGGAGGCATGATCTGAAAGGCACACGCAAGCACGAATTAGAAGAAACTTTTTAGAGATAAACTCCATCACACGAAATAAGTATGAAAGAAGTGAAATAGTTCCTTAAGTGTCGCAGCCTCTTAATTATAGATGTGGCGCGGTTCACACCGATAACTAGGATTCTACCGACACTGCTTCATAGACTCCCTAAGACTCTCGAACTCTATGCTCTGATACAAAGTTTGTCACGCCCCAAGCCTACACCCTGGGCGGTACTGGCACTCGAGAACCATTGTTGGCACTAAGCGAACCCTTGGCCTGGCTTAACTCTCAGCGAAAGACTTAAATAACAATAAAACAGTCTCAAAAGATAAACTCAGGCAATAAACTTGGAATGCCTTAAAAGAAACATTCAACTAGCCCAGATGGCAACTCAAGTCTCAAACATCAAAACCGAAATGGAAAGACTCAAGAACTAACATCAACTAACTGTCTATGAAGCCTCTAACAACTGAGATGGACGTCGGAACAAGACCCATAACATCCTAATGAACTAAACTGATAAAGCAATAAAAGGGGGATCCTCCGGAAGCAAGGAGGCTCACCAACAACTCTGAAGCTCAACTGGATCAACAATGTGTTGGATGTTGATCCTGGTTACCTGTATCTGCATCATAAAAAGATGCAGTCCAACTGGCATCAGTACATTGAATGTACTAGCATGCGAGGGGAATACTAAAACAAGACATAAGATTGAAAGGAGTTGAAGGAACATACTCGGTCTCAACTCAACTCAACTCATTTCAATATAAAGTAATAATGTAAATGCAATATAAAGAAAAACTTTTAAAACATGGATAACAACTCTGCGTATTCAGAAAGACAATGGTAACTCAGTTTGTATGCAAGGATACAATATAAACTCTGTTTGTATGTGAAAATACAAGAAATCTCTGTGTATATAAGAATACAAAATATAACTATGGGAGTTTCTTTAATTGACAACCATCACTAAAGAGCTATGTGATGATACAATATTTTGCCTCACGCTGCCAGGGCCATCCTATACCTTGTCGGGGGTATAGAACCTAACTACTAAGTGGATCCACTAGTCTATGCTAAAAAACACTAAGGAATCATCTAAAAAGTATAACCATTTTCTACCCACGTTGGCTACATAGTTTATGGAGACTTTGAATTATATGAACTCAAACTCGTCCTCAAATCGGTGCTCAATACTACTTCCAAAATGTAACTAGCTTATATATTTAAAAACATAACTCTTTCAATTGTTTGAGATAATTATTCAAAAACTAGATCAAAAGCTCTCTTGGAAATCGGTGTTTCCTCTCTTGCTTAAACGTGAAAACATTTTACTCTTTCGGAATACTTAATTCTCATATACTCTTTTGAAGAAATGAACTTCACTCTTTACTCTTTACTCTTTACTCAACTCAAAACTCAAGTCTTAAAACAAGTTTAAAGCATTTGCAAAAGACTTTTGAAAGGACTCTGAGAACTCTCTAGACTTGGCTCTTAACTATCCTTGAATTTGAAATTTATGGATTCAAGGTTATGATTTGTGATAGGAAAGATCTCGTGATGTTTAGGAGTGTTTTTAGATAGTTAAACATGAGAAACGATAAAGAAATCACTGTCTGGAAGCAAGTCCGCGACGCGGAGATGTATTTTTATATTTGGTCGCAAAATAAATTTTGAGTCAGAGAGGTCCACGACCTCTCCGCGACGCAGAGAAATCTTCTATAAAATGGTGGGGTAAGTCTGCGACGCAGACTGGGATGCCAGATTCTGAATTTGCTTTTAAAAATAAACTAGCAAGAATAATCATATTCCTAAATGGTACTAACAATCAGCACTAGCACTAGTTTTCTCTTTGAGTTTTTGGAGTACGATAACAACATAATCTTTGAGGAATCCAGTCTTGTCAATTCAGTATGTAACTTAATGTAGGTTTTGTTTATATTTTTAATAGTTAATTGATCACTTCAAAGAGAAAGTGGAATTACTAATCCTCTGACCCTAGGATTTTAGTTATGCGCAGGACTATAAATCGATAACTAAACAACGTAATTGGTGTGTTGAATTTTGTACATAGCAACTAAAATGCTACCAAATACGGTACTAGTTATGCTTGTTTCAATACATGAATAATTCACTTCTAGTCAAGAACCAAACAACACACAAGTGTTCCTCTTCCTTGCCCAGCGTTCACCCTCCTTACGAAAAACTTGTTCAATTATCAGTCTTATCATTTGGAGATTTTAAAGTCTTTTCATTGAGTAATTTGTCAAATTGTCGTCAGTTTCGTCTATCTCCTTGTCAACTTGTTAATAGTCTCTGAAATCAATCCCATAAACTGATAGACAACTTGATAAAATAATTTTAACTAAATGAAGAATATGAAACTGAGTAAGTGTACATTAACACTTTTAAATACCCAAACACAGTAGAGAAGACAAGAAAATTGGTAAGAAAAAATTTGGGGAACTTCTTTAAAGATGAATTCAAATAATTTTTTGTGCTTGAACAAACAATTTGCATTTTCTTTCTTGTAAACAACACAAACAAATAATGATTCATTAAAGTGACAAAAATATCAGCAATATTTACAAAAATTGACAAAAATATGATTATCTCTAAAACCGTAGCTTTTGTCCGGTCTCTGCTCCGCTCAAGTTATCCTACCAAGCAACAAATCAATCTCTTCCAGGTTCTAAAATGCAAGAATATTGTATCCTATTTGCTTTATACCCTAAGCAGTTATCAGACTCAGACAAACATAAACGAAGCAATATGGATCAGATTACAACAAAACATTATAAACCAGAAATGGCACAATTAATAGAACATACATCATATCAAATCAAGTTTCTGATCTTTTTTTTTTTGGTAACTAATAACTAATCCTTATATTAATCACCAAGTGGCTTCAATTACATAACCATAACCAATCAAAAGTAAAACAAAAAAGACTAAAGTCCAAGCATACTAAGTATGGATACCAACTAGAAAAGATCAAAAGACTAAACTATACAAAAGGTGGCTACACCCGGCAGGACTTCTAACATTACAAACATATGCAATTTCTCTGGAAATTCCTTCCCAATCTCTATATCTTTTTTCAAAGATTCTCAAGTTTCTCTCTATTCACACAACATGTATCACTTCAGCAAAGACTATTCTGAATAAAATACCTTTTTGAGACTTTCCTTTAGCATAAGCTATAGTCCAATCCATATATTGATCCCAGCTTCTCCAATTTTGTCCATTCCATTCTAGCCAAGTAAAGATTCTAGTCCAGATTTGAATAGTAAAAGGGCAACTGACAAACAAATTTTCCTTTGTTTCAGCCCTTTCGCTACACAATACACAAATAGGTTCCACTACTATACCCCATTTAAGTAATATGTCAGTTGTTAGCAATCTACCATGAAGATGTATCCACATAGTAAGCACAACTTTTGGCCTTGCTTTGTTCTGAAACATTAGACATTTCCAAGCCATCCTCGATGTCACCCCAAGAAGCTGCAAATATATTTGCTTGATCACACTATGTCCAGGCTTGAACTCAGTGTGAACCTGCGTAAGTGTTTCCCTGGCAGTAAGGATCATCTTCACCATCCAGCATGCCTGAATTGAAATATTCATAGTATGTAGCTCTTGGCCTTTTATATAATATACATGAATCCACCTGATCCATAGTTTATCCCGCTTATGAGAGAGGTCCCAACATGTATCGGCAACAGCAACTTTGTTCCATACTGCTAGATTAATTAGATTGAGCCCTCTAGATGCCTTAGGTAGACATATTCTAGACCATGCTATAAGTGTATTTTTCATAATCTCATTTGAACCAAACCACACATAACTTCTACAATAGCCTTCATTCAAGTTAAGAATCTTAGTAGGGATGATGTATAGTTGAGCCCAAAATGCTCGAATACCAAATGTAACACCCCGTATTCTAGAAAGACCAAATTGCAGAATTTCAGAAGTTACAAGTGCCACCAACGAGGACCACCTATGGACCGCAGGTGGGGTCCGTGGTTGGCCACCTCAACTCCACCTAGAAATTTCAGAAAGAGTCCAGAATCACGCCAGGTTCTACGGACCGTAAGTGGGACCACGATCTTGGTTCAGATCCCAGTTTCCAACTCTTTAAAGCCAAACGACGAGGTGACAGGATCGGCCGTAGGTCCATCCACGGTCCGTCGGTCAGGCCCGTCGTTGGACCTGACAGCTTTTAAGTTAGGGTCATTTTGGTCTTTTCCCATATACGTTGGACACCTAAACTATGTAGTTTTGGTCAGTTTAAGCCTAGTAAATCAGAACTTACCCTAAGCGATTCATTCAGAAATATTGATCAAACCAGAGCAAAAGGAGAAGAAACATCGACCAAAACCCTCCAAGAACGCAACCAGTTTTCTTCAGTTCCATCCCTGAAAACAAAAGATTTCTCCATGAAATTTGTCACCAAGTATGTGAGATTTCACTAGTGGATCCCTTTCATCCACTAGGTCCCTAGAATTCGATCAGAATCTTGATTCATATATCTTGCTTAGACCTAGGGTTTCTAAAACCTTAAGATATTGGTTATGATTTAGCTATCAAAATATTCCTAATCAGATTATCATGTTTTCGTAACATTGTTGCTTAGTTCCTTGCATGAAATTCAGAACCACAGTTGTATAGATTCATTTAGTTCATGAATTACACTAGCTAGGTCAGATAAATAGATATACATGCCTCAGATTTCGAATGTTTCTTTATCAGTACTTATATGTTGCATTCTCAGTTAGCATGTCAGAATATTGAGATATCCAGTATATTTCAGTTATGTTGTATTGTACACATTTCCAATTGGGAGTAGGCTTAACACCGAGTTGAAATAGGGTTCAGCGTACCTGTATAGTCCCAGAACTACGTGCCCCTATGGGTTTATAAGTCTCCTGTGTGTGCATTATATTTAGTGATCATGCCAATTATGCCTTTATACCCCTGGCAAGGTATATTGGGTCCTCTCGATGGGCATATAAATCAGACTCCACGGTTAGATCACGTGGTTTTATGTCGATTAGTAGTAGCTCCCATAGTCAGATTCTAGTGCATTTGACCAGGTTTTCAGTTATATTACAGTTTCAGTCTTAGTATGTTATGTACTTGGTCATTGCATTCAGTTTAGTTCATTTCTACGTATTTCAGTATATTCATCATATTCAGATTATATCATTGTTCAGTATGCTTTGTTATTTTATATATTTGTTCAGCTTTATCCTATCATGCATGCTCAGTACCTTCCAAGTACTGACGCATACTCTGCGCTACATCTTTTCGTGAAATAGGTCCAGGTCCTCAGCATTCTGATCACGCGTAGATCGGTTCCAGATCCTCACTCAGCAGCATCAATGGTGAGTCCTCATACTTCGAGGACAATAGAAATGTTTTCGTATTTTAGTCCTTCATTTCAGTTTCAGTTTTGCTAGAGTTAGATGGGGGCATATCCCAGCATCTCTAGTCAGTTAGAGGTTTTATTCTAACATAGTTTTAGATTCAGCTTTAGCTTTGAGTGAATATTTAGTATCATTAACTCTTATTCAGTATTTATATATTCAAACTAGTATTGGGTATCTCCCCACTATTAGTTATCTCATGTTTTAAGCTTCCACATAGCATCTTTTGTTCAGTTGTTCAAGTATGCTTATGATATGTCAGCTCAGGGTTAGCTTAGGGTCACTCGTAATCCTAGGTCCCATGTTTACGTTAAGGGGGTAGCCTCGGGGAGTGACACCAAACAAAACAGTTTGGACCAATTGAACTCTCCCTGCATAAGAGAGTTTTTTGTAGTCCAAGATGAAATTTTGGCTATAATTTTATCAATGAGGGGATTCAATTGCATTATAGTAACCTTCTTAGTAGATAATGGCATTCCGAGATACTTGAAAGACAAATCACCTAGACCAATCCCTAAATGATTAACGATATTTTCTTGCGTAACTCGAGGGACCCCACCAAAATACACAACACTTTTCCCCAATTTTGCTTGCAAACCCGAGGCTTTGGAAAAGTCTTGAAAACATCTATACAAAGCTTTAGTAGATGTTATATCCCCCTTGCAATCAATAGAAGGTCATCAACAAAACTCAAGTGAGTAATTCCCAGCTTTGCACATCGAGGATGAAACTGGTAACTAGAATCATTCTTTAGACCTGCTAGACTTCTACTAAGATACTTTATGACAATAGCAAAGAGAAAAAGAGATAGAGGATCTCCCTGCCTCAACCCTTTAGCTGCATTGAAGGGCTCGATAGTTTCACCATTGATCAATATGGTATAGTTGATTGTCCTGATGCATTCAAGGATCCAAAAAAATAAATTTGTTGGGGAAACCAATTTCTTCCATGACCTGCTGCAAGTATATCCACTCCATATAGTCATATGCCTTTTGGAGGTCAATTTTAAGCATGCATCTTGTTGATATGTGTTTTCTACTATAGCCTTGGACTAGCTCATGAGCTAATATGACATTATCACCAAGATTTCTTCCAGGTATAAACCCTGGGCTTCATTTATGATATAGCTCATCATATTCTGTAACCTATTTGCTAAGATCTTAGATATTACCTTGTACAAGATAGTGTAACAAGAAATAGGTCTAAAATCCTTTACAGTCTTAGGTTTATCAATCTTGGGAATAAGAGTAATGGTGGCACAATTGACAACTTTGAACATCTTTCCAGTAACAAAGAAATCCTTAACAACAACTACCACATCATGTTGAATAATAGATCATGCTTTCTTAAAAAAAATTGCATTATATCTATCAATACCTAGAGCTTTATCATCTCCAATGGGTTGAAGACTCGTATTAACCTCTTGTGTTGTCACTAGTGCACATAACTCCAATTTTTGTTACTGAGTTAGGGTTGGTCCATTTTGCATTACTCTTTTGTTGATAGAAGGCAATATCGATGTTGAGGAACCCATCAGGGATTTGTAAAATTCTATGATCTCAATTTTAATTTCCTCAAGATCAGTAATTATATTTCTAGCTAAGGCACTAAGCTTTGAAATTTGCTTCTTGCGAGCTCTTTCTTTCACTATTGCGGAGAAATATGAATGAGTCTTCCAATCTAATCCAATGTGTTTTGGCCTTCTGTTGTACAATACTCTCTTCTATAAGTGACCATTTTTTAGGTTTTGCACCAATATTTTGTCAAGTTCTTGTAGTGAGTCAGAGTAGGAGGATGTCATTCTATGTTGGACATTTACCAAATCAGTTCTTGCTTGGATAATTCTATGACTAACACCTCTGAATTCCCTCATGTTCAACTGCTTAAATTGTGGTTGAAGACCCTTAAGTTTATTCCAAACATTCTCCATCATCCCTTTTGTGCCCGCCTGAGTCCAATGCTCCTGGACCATAGATAAGAAACTAGCATGTCCAGCCCAAACATTAAAGAATCTAAATGGAACTTTACCTTTCCAAACACTTGGGAGTAAAGAGATCCGCATTGGGGGCATGATTTGATATGTGAGGGAGCCCATATCTTGTTTCTACATGTCCCCAGGACATCATCCATCCACAGTTGCCAAAGGCTCTGTCAATTCTACTTTGTACTCTATATGCCCCCGATTGTTTATTTGACCAGGTGTAGTATTTCCATGCCAAGGTAATTCAGAGAGGGACAATTGATGTAGGCATTCTGCAAACTCTTGGATATCAGAGTATACTACAGGGTTGCCTAGTAGTCTATCTTCCGAATACAATACAACATTGAAGTTCCGCGTAAGAAGCTAAGGTAGTGTGGTGTTTTTCCCAATGTCGATTAAATTGTCCTATAAGGATCTTCTTTGTTCCTGGGAGTTGAATCCATAGTGTGATATTTGGCAATGGATGAGTTGATCACCTCTGTTAATAAGAGTGATCTTTTAATCAGAAATATGGTAATGCTTCTGTAAAGTTCATACTAAAATGAATCTGAAAATTATAGTATTGCAATCCAGCTCCAGTCATTTTCTTCTTCAAAAGTTTGTTTTCCTTTTTCAACTGCTCTTCTTCTTTCTTCTTCCTCTTTGTCGTCCCATTTTCTTCTGATGGTGCTCCTTCTTTATTCATTGATTGTTTTCCTTTTTAGCACCTCTTCTTCTTTCTTTTTCTTCTTCTTCGCCAATTTTATCTTCATTTTCACGTTTTCTTTTTCCTCCTCTATTTGGATCCAATTCCTCTGTTTCTTCCATTTTTTCAGTAAATTCTTGATGTATATGCGATGTTTCTTCATTTTCATTCTGTCCACCAATCTCCATTTAAAAAATAAGAAAAAAATCAAATTAAAAAAAAAGGAAAAAAGATAATATAAGATTGATAATTAATATTATACCAATTTTTTAGAAAAGAAATCAACTTAATAAAACAAAGCAACTTTCTATAGTTCTTTCAACATCCTATTTTTTTTATAGATATGAATGTGAAAAAATATTCCATGTTGAATTAAAACAATCAATTTTACTTTGGAATATAGAAATAACATAAAATAAACAAGTGATGAAAAATATATGGTAATTTAAAGATATGAGATGTAACCCACTTTTTTTCTTTTCTAAAGTCTCTTTTTGGTATTTATTTTTGGGTATGAATTGTGACACAAACGTTTTTTAAGGATGATTTTTTTTTTCATTTCTCTTAAATAAAAACTAAAAGAGTTTAAAAAAATCAATTAAATGTATCCATTATTTATGAAACCAAATTCTGATTTTTAATACATCCTTTTTTTTTTTTTGCAACTAACAATATTATTATTTATCAAGTGAAAATTTACAATTCAAAAAGAAAAAAAAAACACAAGAAAAAAACCTCCTGAGGACCTACATTGACTGGTAACAACCCATGTCAAAATGCATCCTACAAATTCCCCTATCCCTTCTAGCATCTATTCAACAAATACATAACATCACACTGGGTAGAAATCCAGTTTCCTCATGTAATTAACTAACTCAGGCATCCTATTAGCTCTATGAAACACCTCTTGTATAATCTGTCTGATGATTGCATGTTGGGACCTTGTGGAATGTTGAAAAATTCTGATGTTCCTTTCTTGCCAAACCTGGTACACAGCAGCAGCTAGTACCATTTTATAGACACTTCCTCCTTTGCTTTTCCCTTTGCAGTGTCGTTGAGCCCACTGTACTTCCTCCAGCCATCCTTGATTCGATCTTGTAATGCCCTGCCATTGTAGTAAGGATCGCCATATATTGCAAGCCACTGGACAGCTAAAGAATAGGTGTTGCAGGGATTCCCCATCACTCCTGCATAATGGACACACCTCATCAATCATCATCCATTGTCTAATTCTATCTTGCATTTGTAGCTTCCCTTTCAAAGCTAGCCAAAGGATAAATTTCCACTTAGGGCATCCCATCTTATTGCAAACCAATTTTCTCCAACTAACTTTAGGGAGTACTCCTAGCAGCATCTTATACGTCTTTTTGATGGAAAATTTACACATTTCCTTAAAATCTGTTACATTGATCCCGGCAGTTTCTATATATCTCTTGGCTTTAAAAGCTTTTTGAATCATCCATGAGGACACCTTAGGTTCCACCTGCCATATATCTCTCCCTTTGACATAGTATGTATGCACCCATACAACCCATAGTTTCTCTTTAGATTGGCAAAGTTTCCATAGTAGTTTGCAGATAGCTGTTTTGTTCCAGACCTCTATATTAATCAAGTTTAACCCCCCAGCCACCATAGGTGAGCAAACTTGCTCCCATGCCACCAAAGCTTTCCTCGACATCTCAGCCGACCCTGTCCATAGGAACCTCCTACATATAGCTTGAATAAACTGCAGTATTTTCTTAGGCAGTATAAACACTCTCGCCCAGAAAGTTTGGATGGCAATCAACACACTTTTTACCAATTGAGTCCTTCCAGCGTATGAGAGGAATTTAGCAGTCCAGGAACTTACTCGCCCCAACATTTTTTCAATCAGTGGCTCACACTGTACAGTTGATAGCCTCTTTGAACTCAAGGGCACCCCAAGATATCTAAATGGGAGGGTACCTTTTTCAAACCCCAATATCCTTAGGATCTGCTGTTGTATCTCTTCCGACACTCCTCCAAAATAGATAGAACTTTTAGCAAGATTTGCTACAAGTCCAGATGCTCGAGAAAAAGTATTGAACTTGCTAAATAACCTATCGACTGAATCCACATCCTTTTTACAAAACAACAAAAGGTCATCAGCAAAACCAAGCTGGATAATTTTTTGCTTTGAACATCTAGGATGAAACTTAAACATTACATCTTCTTGCAATCCCTGAACAAGTCTACAGAGGTATTCCATAGCTAATACAAACAAATAGGGAGAGAGAGGATCTCCTTGCCTTAAACCTTTCTTTGCAGGAAATGAAGCAGAAGCAACTCCATTAATAAGAATGGAATAAGACACTGTTGTGATGCACTCCATAATCCACTCCACAAAAATGTTAGGAATTCCTAGTAATTGCAGTATTTGTTTCAGATAAGGCCACTCCACTGAATCGTATGCCTTTTGCATATCAACTTTAAGCATGCATCTTGGTGAAATACTAGTTCTCCCATAGCCTTTGATAAGCTCATGACTCATGATTATGTTATCTGCAATCATTCTGCCACATACAAAAGCATTCTGTGATTTATCAACCAGATAATCCATTACTCCCTGCAACCTGTTGGTTAAAACTTTTGAGATCACTTTGTATAGAATTGTACAGCAAGAGATGGGTCTGAAATCCTTCACAGTGGCTGGATTTTTAACCTTTGGGATCAAAGTAATGGAGGTACAATTGATTGGTTTATACATGCTAGTTGTATTAAAGAATTCCATAACAGCACTAGTGATCTCTTCTCCCATAACAGACCATCATATCTTTAAAAAAAAAGTATTAAACCCATCATACCCAGGGCTCTTCTTATCAGTGATGCCTGCTAATGCCTTCCATATTTCTTCCTTCTCCACCTTCCTGACTAGTTGTAGCTGCTGATCTCTTGTCAAAGTACTGCCATCACCCATGACAGTTATGTCCACTGCTGGTAAACTAGTTGCTGCAGTACCTAACAATTGTGTATAAAATTTCGTGATTTCCTCTTCAACCTGCCTATGAGATGACAATAAAAGGCCCTCAAGACTCATCAACTGTGTTATCTGATTCTGACTTTGCCTAGACTTAAGACAAGCATGAAAATAAGAGGTGTTAGCATCTCCTAGTTTCAGCCACTGCACTCTTGATTTTTGCATTATGATGCTCTCTTCAATAAATGTTGTCGCGTCTGGTTTATCTTCTCAGACACCCCTTTGAATTCTTTGGTATTTAATTTCTGGATCAGCAACTTTACCTTTTTCAAATTTTGCCATACACCTCTCATCGTGGGATATGTCATGCTCTTCCATCCCTTTCTCACAGTACCAATGAAATCAGGGTGATCAGCTATATGATTAAAAAAATTGAAAGATTTTGAACCATTATTCTTTTGATCCCCAAAGGGAAAACTCACAGGACAATGGTCTGAAAATAGAGGTTCCATAATATGTCCTTAAATGTGATCCCATTTCTGTACCCAAACAGTGTTGGTTAGAATCCAATCTATTTTACTATGTATGTCCCCATTAGTCCAAATATATCTCCTACCCAAACACCTCATACCAATCATATTAGCACTCTTCACAAAATGCTTAAAGTCTTTTACCTCCTCATCCATCACAACATTGCCTCCAAATCTGTCATCACCATGCAAAATAGAGTTGAAATCACCCATAATTACTAGTGGCTCTGCAACTACATTTGTAACTTGTGCCAAACCAGTCCATAATTGTTGCCTCTCAGCAATGGTGCCCATGCCATTCACTCCTGTTAAATAGAACCCTGAACTTTGAGTCTTGACATACCCATGGATAAATTGTTTATGAACTACATCCACTCTAAACTGCACTTTAGTGGGATCCCATAAGATCCATATCCTCCCTTTAGGGTCTGCATTATAGTTATCTACCCATTCCCATTTTTCGACCATTTTTTGAATAATCTTTCCAGCCTTTCCCTCTTTTATTTTATGTTCCAATACTACTATAATAGCTACTTTATTACAGCAGCAAAAATTCCTAAACTCAACCTGCTTATGCACTTTATTCAGCCCCCTCACATTCCATGCTATGCACTTCATGTAGGATAATTATGTGTTATGCCCTCTAACCAGCCTGTTGAGTTCTTCCTCTTGTTCTGCCTCATTCCCCACCATCTGATCATAATAGTCCAATGTTTCAAAACCATTAGACGTACCCACATCATGCAGAGTAGGTTGCGTTATTCTTCTAGCAGCCTTCCCCACAGGGTTAGACCACTGTTGCTCCTCCTGAACTTTTCCTTTACCTTTTCCATCTTCCCTCACAAGTTGAGCTTTATACCTTCCTTTGTCATCAATCAAGGGATTAGTATTAGGGTCCAACACTCTAGCCTTTAATACATCCTTTTCTTTCTCCATTTTAAAAAATAAATAAATTACATGTTATATAATGAAAAAATTACCAAAATTTGGTATGAAATTGATACAATTATTCTTACAATTTAAAATAGGGCATTTATCCGAAAAAGATAAAATTAATACATTTGAATTTACATTGTAACTAAATACAAGCTTGCAACATACAAGTATAAATAAAGTTTGATATATCGCTATTGATTGTGTATCACATTTCTAATGCCTAACTTTATATAATTATATAGATAGATTAGTTAAAAATATTACGTTATGAAACTACTTAGAAGTTGAATAAAAATTCAAAAGAAAATTATAGTTAGCAAAACATAAATATTTGAATATTAATTTATATAAGACAAATACACCTATGGAAAAAAAAAAAAGACTAAATAGAAGAATTGCTTCATTCAATCTAACATGATGAAATATATATTAGGCATGGTGACATAATCAACACCCGCATGATGAAATGTATGTCTCCCTAAACAACCTCTCTTTCACATATAAGTATAACTGTCATTCCAAATAAATCGATTTTATGAAAGCAAAATCAAGAGTGGTGACATCATCAACACCCGCATCATAAATTTCTTCTATTAACTTTAAACTTTTCAAGACATATAGTACCAAGTAAATTGATTAATGAAGAATAGAAGGGAGACATACATCTCAACATTTATTTTACCAAATTCAAAATTAATATTCCATTAAAACACACACTTAAAAAAAAGGAAATACATTGAAATCAGAGTATACATACCAACTTTCAATATGCAGAATTTCCTTTTGAACGCAACAACTACTTTCAATTGTTTGTTGATTTTAAACGAATTCCATTGGACACAACACTGATACCCAACAACACAAAACGTTTTTACATCATAACTTCTTCTTATTCGTAATATATTTATATGGCCACTATTTGGTGAATTCATCACAATTAATATTTTCTCTTTCAATTTTCATCCCTCCATATTCTGCAGATTTTAATTTTGCCATTAATCTCTTTTCATTTATGTGATTTGACTTTTCAATTGTCCATTATTAATTTCAATAATCAAGATATTTTTTTAATTATTTTTTCTTATTAATGATATTAAAAATATATTATACCTAAATTTAAAATATTTAAATTAATTTATGTGTTATCATACTAAAAACATATTTAGGGAGTTTTTATTTATAAGAAAAATAAAATGCTAATTCGTTGTAAGAATAAAATATATGTTATTATATATTGCTCATAAATAAGGGCAGTCGTCTTCCCCATTTCAAAAATTAAGGAGCCATTGAAGCCCTTTCCCCAACTGCTGCAACTCCGCCTCTCTGCTACCTAAAATCCGCCTCTCTGGTACCTGAAATCCGTCTACTACTATTTCCGGCGCCGAGAGCCAAATCGGTACTCCCTTATATTCTAATTTGGATAAGAAATTTTAATCTAGAATCTTCCATATACTTTTTTTTTTTTGTTTTTTCCATTTGGTGTGCGGTGACTACATTGGAGTCCAACTAAATCCGGATTCAATATTTATATTCTAATAATAGCCTCATACCGAAATGCGGAGGATTTTAGTAAAACAAGGTTCCACTATTTCCATATTGAATTACCATCAGAAGCGTACTCTTGTCAATGTAAAGCTTAAATGGGTTAAAGATAGTGTCTTGGATTCTGTAGTAGCTAAAGGTACACAACTTAAGGCTGGAACTACACTAGTTTCCATCATTGCCTCACAATCCACTTCTGGTATTCCTATTTACCATCTCCAAAGAAAGCATAGGCAGCTTGGACTCCCTCATGACTTGAAAGTTTCCACTTTCCTTAGGCGATACCCGAATATTTTTCAGGAGTTTTTTTGTAGTGATAGTGCTGGTACTCCTGTTCCGTGGTTCAAATTAACTCCTGAGACTTTAGAGTTTCATCATGAGCAAGTTGACGTTTTCCGCCAGTGCAGTACAGATATTGTTAATAGGTTGAGAAAGGTTTTGATGATGACCAATAAGAGGATGCTTCCTCTTCAGACAATTGATCAGCTAAAATGGGATATAGGCTTGCCGCATGATTGTGCTAGTTCATTGATTATTAAATATCCTGAGCTGTTTAGTTTGGTGGACCTTCCTGATGGTCGTGTCGGTCTGAGGCTTTTAGCATGGGATCACAAATTAGCTGTTTCCCATTTGGAGGCGAATTCTGCAAAGGAAAATGGGACCTTGATGTTTCCTATTGGATTTACCAGGGGTTTTGGGTTAAAGAGAAAATGTATGAAATGGTTGGAGGAATGGCAAAAGCTGCCTTATACTTCTCCTTATGTAGATGCTTCTCATTTGGACCCAAGGACAGATGTGTCAGAGAAGAGGATAGTTGGAGTCTTTCATGAGCTTTTGAACCTCACCTTACAAAAGAAAACAGAGAGGAACAATGTGAGCAATCTTCGTAAGCCATTGGAATTGCCTCAGAAGTTCACAAAGGTCTTTGAGCGGCATCCGGGGATTTTTTATCTTTCTATGAAGGGTGACATGCAGACAATTGTCCTTAGAGAGGCTTATGAGCGCAATCAACTGATTGAGAAGCATCCCCTTGTTCAGATAAGGGAGAAATTCGCGAACATGATGAAACAAGGCTTTCTAGATCGTAGTAGAGGGCTATATAAAGACAATAACCAAGGTCCAGAAGAAGAGGAGTCACTGACAAGTAGTTTTGTTGGTGAGACCTGTGGAACTAGATATTACTCTGATATAGTCTCAGATTCAGGTATGGGTTTAGAACATGAAGCAAAGAAGATAAAGGTCCTTCAAGAATGTTGAAGTTATAAGCTGAGAGGTGATTGGACTGACTACTTGAGGCTCTTAGAAACATGTGGAAGTAGTTTGCATATGCTCTTAGTATATGAATAACATTAGATAGAGGTCCTTTAAGAAGTACTGTTGAAGATAAAAGCTGAGAGGTGATTAGCTGTAACTTTGAGATTCTCCTTCTTCATCTAAATTTGCGGAGAAGTTCTTCATAATGTTGAGGAAGTTCTCCCCAATCTCTGCTTATGATCTGGTCCTTATCTTAGTTACTCAGACCAAATCAAAGAAGACAGCCAGTTTATTCCAAGAAGAGGGGGAATTAACTAATGCGATTGAAAGATGAGCTGAGAGTGTGAATTACTCCCTTCATGGCATCATTTCAGAGAACCACCTGCGGAGTGCCCTTTTGTATGTCTCAATGAGTATTATTGATGGACTTCTGTTCTGTAAGAAGTATTCAGCTGGAACTCTTGCAGCAACTGACTCTGTGGTGTCACCTAACTGTGATGGTAAGGATTGTTTACCTTTAGTGAGGAAGTTCATTTATCTAATGTTAGTTTCTAAAGGCTGGATGGAGGCTTTGAGATTCTGTCAGATAGTATGCTCATGTTGTTCTTTGAGAATCCTATGAGACAGTGTATGTGATAGTTTATGTCAGTGTTGTCACCAAGTTATCTGCATGATACATCATTTATTCCTTTCTCTATTGTCAACAAGTTATCTCTGTGACACATCATTCATTTTTTTCATTAATTTAGATTTTCAGGTCCCATGAATGAATCTGAGCAAATGTGAAAACAAAATACCTTTTAAGATGTCTCTGAAGTGGACACAAAATATTTAGAATGCTTTAGACTCAAAATTGCTGGTGGCACTAAATCAGGTTATGAGGTTTTCTATTTTGTTAGAAAAAACATAGATTACCAGAAGCTGCACTAAAGCTATTATATATATCTATAAATTATAAATTTTCTTAATTCAGAAGCTGCCTTAAAGCTCTCACATTATTTTCTGCTGAACAACTTGGCTTTGGCAGACATCTCTCAGAGAAAGAAATATCACTTCACCAAGGTCACTTTCACATTCATCTTGAACCAAATATTTTGAACTTCTATCATTATATATACAAGAAGTTTCCTGAAAGAAGGAATATTTGGCAACGAGTTTGAGTGCTTGCAGATATCTAGCATGGATATTCCTGATAAATGTTGTTCCAAAATCAAATGAAAGCAAGTGTATCCATATGCATTACTTGACTATATCCTATCATTACCAAAATTATCTTTATACATTTTCTGAATAATTTTTTGTAGTCATATACTTTTAGCTTTGCGCCACATTCTTTATGTAAGATATTGAGGATTCGTTTGTCTTATAAATATTATGCCTAGATGGGACACTGACATTGAAACTAGTAGCCGTCAGTTTGTGTCCATAACCCTAAAAGAAATACAAAACAAGTGATATTTTACCTGTACAAGATAAATAAGTTCAAATATATATAAATTCATAGAGAGATGATCTGAAAATAGCATTTGGATTGACTGAAGAACAAGTGCTTTTAGGAAGAAAATGTTAGGCTTAAGTCTTTCTTATGCATCTATGTGTGAGCTCCAGTATCGATGCTCATTTTCATTTAGATCAAGTTCTTGCTAGATTGGATATGTTGATAACTAACTTCCCCTTTAGTTTAGTTTCTTCATACCTTATATGGTTTTCAGGTTAGCTACTCTTCCAGTTTTAGGCAAAAAATAATATCTTTATCTTATTATATGATGTTTTCTGACTGATGTTTTTAAGCTGTCTTAATCTGATCTGAATTTCTCTTCTTCGGCTAAATCTTTCCATTTTCCCCTTATTGTCGGATTATTGATCCATTTCAGATTTGAATTTTATGAATGGGCTGTATAGCAGTTGATGATGGGAATTATGCTCTTTGGGTCTAGCTTTTAGTGATTTCAATCTGTTTGTTTTCCTTATTTTCTTTTTTTAACTTCTTGATTTATGGAGTTTCTGTACTTCCCAAAGCTAAGTAACCAATAAAAAATGTTTTATTCCTTTCTTCGCCTTTCTTGGTCGTTTACCGTTTGACCTTGCTTTACTCCCAGGTAAACCATTGCCGGTGTTCTTTACCAGAAGTATTGTTGCCGACTCCTTTCTCACTATTCTTTCCCTTATTCTTCGACTCTATTTTTGGGGAGGTTTTTTGTTTTGCTTCTATCTATATATAATTTCTGCTTCAGCAATCCAAGGTGAGCACAACCAGAGACAACTTCATTATCAACTATCTCAGTAAGGTAAAACTGTATACTTAAACTCTTGTACTTAAAGGGTCATAAACCTAAACCAATTAACCCTTCATGTGCTTACCTCTGTTGTTTTACAACAGAAAGTTTGTATGGGAGTTGTTGCTCATTGTGTGTTTCATATAATAGGTTCTAAAATTAAAAGTAGTTTTTTAATACTGCCGAGGACTGACCATACCTTATTAATGCTCTCGAAGTGAGCTTTCATAAAAAGGAGATTTTCTTATACATTAGAACTAGGGATGATTTTGTTGTTTGTTTCTGTTGAATAAACCTTGGGACCTGGCTCCAACGACTCAAAGGCAAAAGAATTTATCTGAGAAGGGAAATTCAGGTAAGGTGTATCCCATATCTTGAAAAACCCAATACATTTCGTTGCTTCTTATAGCGAGAGACCTGAGTCGTACATATTCTTGAGCTTCTATACTTTTATTTGTGTTGCTTCTATTCTTTTCTAATCTGTCTTTTTTCATAAGATACCTTAAGTTGATCATTAAGTGTACTGTACATTTCTATCACAGCATAGCCTCAGTTTCTCTATGCAATAGTATGTGGTTATCATTAATTGATGAAAGTGGAAATTATTCTCTGATGTGAAGGTCCTTTTTGATTACGTAGGCCCTATTTTGCCTGATGATATGAAAGTAAAAGTGAAGACGGGGGAAAAAGGTGATGAACCCCTAAGTCTTGTTTCAGGGGCTTCTTCAAATCATACCAACCTGAGAAGCTTCAGTCCCTCTTGGCTTCTTTGCACCATTGCTGGTAATTTATTCCGATATCTACTCAATTTTTTTTTACCTCTTCTGTTAATTGTGTACAAAACTTATTGAAGTAGTTACTGTTAATATCGGAAAAACATGGGCGTCACGAAGGAGAAGGAAATCTTTGATATCTTTATGAAAAGGAAGGCAGAATGTATATAGTTGTGTAAATCTGATAAAAGTTCAGTAGGACACTTTTAAAATATGGTGAACAGAAGTAGAGTGAAACTTTTCTGTCGACATATATGGTAGTATTTGTACTTTTGGAACTTTTATGTATTTATAAAAAAAAAAGATTAGTTTGATAATACTACTATAGATTATCCCGTTTTCTTATTGCATAGCAACAATATTTGTTGACGATAATCAATCTACACATTGGTGAGGCATTTTCCATAATTTTGATTCTTTCATAAAATCTTCCAAGGCGAAGAAAACATGGTCGGAGAGGGGTTATTATAAAGGCTGCATAACAGCTATTCACAAAGAAAGATTCCTGTGGTGGGATTGTTTCACCTTTAATCAGAGGTCTCGGGTTCGAGCTTCGGGTATGAAGAAAATTATGTTGGGAGCACCATCCCTGAATGGGCCAACTTGTAGTGCGCAATCCAGATTTAGTTGGGGCTTCAATATAGGCTCCAGACACCGAGTGGAAAACCAAAATAAAAAAACAAAAAGATTCCATTGTGAAGAGTGTTTCCGGATGATGGAATCAGTTGAGAGAACAAAGGAGGGACAGGGCTTTGCTGATTCATCAAAAACAAAAAAGTCATCAATTTCCCCAATTATTGAGGTTTTTGCAAACATTTGTTTTAAGCTTTCGTTTAGTCATAGATTTTGAAGTTGAAACCTTGAAAATTTGTGTTTTCAAAAGTTATGATTTTTGGAATTTGAAGTTGTGTTTGAACTTATTTTACTTGGGAAAGAATTGAAGTTTATGACTTGAAGTCCCAAAAACTGAAAACTATTTTGAGTCATTGGGAACTAGAAAATATTTGAGGATCATAATCTAATCAAATTTCATGGTCAAATAAAAATTTGAAGATAAATTTTTAAAATATACTCCCAAACGGGTTAGTGGTGGAATCTTAGCTTTTGAAAATGCTTTTGGGCCTAAAATTGAGCACAATTTGCTCATTATCACATTATTGCGTTTTAAGTTTTATTCGAGGTGAATTTTGCAAATTAGAATTGAAGTTTATACACTTACCTAAAAGTTACTGCAAGGGGCCTTAAATTGATGTATGAACTTTAAGTGATTTGCCTGATTTCAAAGTCTTGAATAGATGAGTATTTCTCTAATACACTTATCTTTGATGGTTTGGGTTATTTCAAAGGTGCGATAAATTAGGTTTGGCTTGTTATGAACTTATGATGAGGTTGTTCATATTTATCATGCATATCAACTCAGGGTGAGACCTGGAGTACGGGCTATATTATACTTGTGATTATAATTGTATGGTATCTGTTTTGCTAAGTTATGGTTACTAAGTCAAGTTGATGATCGAGAGTGGTGTATTTTAAATGTTGGGATTAGTTATGGTTGTGTAGTGTTCGGAACAAATCTGATAAGGGGGAATTTGTTAAGATGGTTTAGTAAGAGTCTTGTAGGTGGTCTACTAAAATGGGTCAAGGGTCAGGGTGCTGGCATGAGAACTTGAGGGAGAATAGTAGTTTGGTTTACAGGGTTAGTAGCGGTCTTGTATTCAGAAAATCTCTATGTGATAGAAGGGTTAGGTTATGATTTGATATGAGGGTGGAATGGCCTAGATGGTGGAGTTGACAGCGGAAGGAGGCGAGGTGACTTGAGATAGAGCGTATGAGTTCCAAGGTAATACTACTTGTAGTAAGAGTGGTGAAATGGATGGATCGGAACCTTAATTTTATTTTCAAGTTGCATGTTTCTTTGATTATTTGCATGATATTATGTGGTGGGTTCGGGTCGATCGATGATGCCTACCAGTAAGTGTTGTTTGTACTGATACTACTCTTGCTATGCCACTTGGCATGGTCTTGTTGCAGGATTCAGTGATGTTTCATAGATGAAGACGATAATGATCTCCGACAGTTTCTAATTTTTTTTCCTTATGGTGAGAGTTGTGTCTTATTCTTTCATAAATGGTACTCTTTAGATGCTCTTGTACCTATTTAGACTAGTTCCTAGAGAGGAATTTATGTATTTTTCCAAGATAGTGTATTTCATCAAGATTAGTAATTGATTTTCATAACTAAATGAGTTAATATATTACAAAGTTGTTTATTTCTGCATTTTCAGTTTTAAATTGGATAATAAAGTTCTACTAGCTAGATGTTACTATCTAGATGTTAGAATAGGTGATCGCACGATTCGGTGAATTTGGATCGTAACAATAATCATGAGGAGAATGGATGGAAAGTTAGAAGGATGGTCTTACAATTCTTTTAGGCTCTTCATACATTTTTTTTTTCAAAACCCCGTTCTTGATTTTTATTTGTGTTTTGATGCTCTATTTCTAGTTTCTCTCTAGGAACATAAATGCATTTTCTATTTGTTATTCTATAATCCCAGTAGCACTTTAAGCCACTTTTAGATTTCACTATTATTTTTGTCCTCATAACAATAAAATGAGAATTATGATTATGCTCTATATATGTCTACAAATTCTGACATGTTCAGTTGGATCAAATTTGTTCTTCATCTCTTCTTTCATAAATTAAATTTGCAAATATGAAGTCACAAAATCGTAAAGGTGGAGGAATGAGTACTTCAAGCCTCGTCTTTGAGTTTCATTAAATCTACACTCCGACAAGCCTTGAAGTAGGGATATTTGTAGACATTGAAATTTTGTGGAACTCTACAATACGTGTTTGATTTTACTAGAATTCTTAGAGGCTAGTTATCTACACTAAACTTTAGCTTATGTCTATATAAATGATATTATATTCCGCATCTCAAATATCCCATAAGTTTTTGGGTATAAAGATCAAGATCTCGAATATTCCATAAATTTGGGATATTCATAAAAATCAAGATCTTTAATATCCCATAAACTCTAGGGATATTCATAAAAATCACATCAAGATGCGGTCTTCTTGACAATCAAATACTTCAAGAAGATCCACAAAATTCTTTCATGGAAATCAATTAAATCTCAGGAAATCCAAATCATCATAATTTAAATGATACGCTACTAACAACCCTTGGATCACGGAGAAAATTGAAAGAGAAGAATCAATGGTACAAACATATTTGTATTCACTTTATTTTATCAATAAAATTATGTTTTTTCATTTTATTTATTTGTCATTACAATTAATTTTCGATCACTTTAAAATTTGTTGCAAACAATTTCAGTGGAGACCAAGGATATTCGTCAAAGAAAACAAGTTCTTATGGTTAAACAGGCGTCACAAGTCACATGAATCAACTTGAAACAGACTGGATTGGTCGAAGAAACATGTCTCATATGAATCAAATTGAAATGATTCAAATCTTTTTAACAGTTCTATATCAAATTAGTGCTTACTGTTTGTATTTGCTGTCACATTTTCTACTAAAATATTTGTCAAGCTTCTATTTGTTTTTATCTTCTACAAGTTGGGAGCCCAAAATATCTGTTTACTTTAAAGTTATTCATTCACACTTTCATTCCTTACACTTTGTTTGGATGATTGTATTGTATTGTTTTGATTGTTACTTGAATTCACATCGAATTATATGTTTATAATGGTTTGAGGTTATTTCTTGACAGATTAATTGATAACCAATAGGAAATTAATAAATTATATTGTACCATTCGGCACATATATAAAGTTCTTGAGTTAGGGTTTAGTTTCATACTTTCATTTTTTACCGTTTATCTCAAGCTCTTGAATATCTTACAATGTGCCAACACTGTTTGCTTTTAAATTTTGAGCAAGAATGCAATTTGACAAATCACGCGCATAAATCATTTGGTTGTTACCTCATCTCTAATAAGTGATTTTACATGATTTTTTAAACGGAAAAGGATCAAAATTATCCTCAAACTATTTAAAATAGCTCATATATATCCTTTAATTATGTTTGGGATAAAAAAACTACCCTAGCCGTCTATGTTTTGGACCACAAATACCGTTAAAACGTTATCTTTGCCATAAGAGTTGGCATGGTAGTCCACCCAGGCAGTCGAACATGGCAAAAACACCTTCCTCTCAATAATGTTGTTTCCTTGTTCATCCCTATCACAAAAAGAAAATTAAATATAATTCTTTCATTGTTCTTGTTTGATCAGTTGTTGTTCGAACTTTAGAACTCCAATTTTAAAGTGTGCAACGCTTGAGGCTGTTATTGCGTGTTGAAGGATCGAGTTCATTGTTTGAGATTAGGGGTCATAGATTCACAAAATCGATTTTTAGATTTTTCAAGCTTTTAAGAACTCTTTCATATATTTTTTGGGATTTCAATTCAAATCTTCAAACTAAAAAATCATCTGTTAAATGTCAATTTGCAGGCTCAATTGGAATATTCAAACAATTTTTAGTAACATTAAGTTAAATCTCTTCAAATTTTTGCACTTCAAAAAACCAACAAAGGCTAGAATTTTCTCACCAACAAGCTTTCAAACGAATAGTTATTTTTGAGTTTCAAACACAATAAGAATGACGTCAAGAGTTTTTCAACATCTTTCAACCTTGAGAATTAAATTTTCAATCTCTGATTCGATGACATCAAAACCCAAACAATGAGCTCGGTCATTCAACACACAACTACTATCTCAAAAGAACTTTAGCGTACTTTAAAATTGGAATTTCAAAGTTCGAACAATAATTCAAACAAGAACAATGAAAAAATTATTTTTGATATCTTCTTAAAAAATTATTTTGTAATAGAAATGAACAGGAAGAACAACATAATTGAGAGGAAGAGATTTTTGCCATGTTGGACTGTCATGTCAGCACATATGTCAAAGATAACGTTTTAAGGGTATTGTGGTCCAAAACATAGACGACAAGGGTAATTTTGATCCCAAACATAAATAAAGGGTATATATGAGCTATTTCAAATAGTTCGAGGATAATTTTGATTCTTTTTCATTTTTTAAAAGTAAAATCTTAACGATTATATCGATAACTGAATCGATATCTAAATGGTTCCATAACAATTTAGCATACATACAAATCGATAATTGTTAAGTAAAACTGATAAATTTCAAAATCAAATTGAACCGATTGATTATGTAGTCCTATTCTCATCGCATTCTTTTCCACGTGATCTGACATATATAACATAAGTATTCAAAAGTGAAAAGATCTCCAATAATCTAAATATTTTTACTTTTCAGTATTAGCAATAGTATGTATAATGATAAACACAAGGGTTATAACGAGATAATATTTTTATGTAATATATATGTGTTTTAAATATATATGAGATTATGTTTATAATTTGAATTATGATATGATGCAAATTGCAAGGCCAAAAAAGACACTACTGAAAACACAAAGTACCATAATGCAAATTTTCAGAGTAGACAAACAATTTTTCTCCATCATCAGAGAAAGATCTCACTCTCCATCACCAAAAACCTTCACTGAGCTTACATTTTCTTAGCAAAATCCAACAAACCCTTTCTTGAATTCCCCTAATGTTTCAACCCTTTTGATCTTTTCAACAAATTTCCAATTTTTGGTTTCCAAATGTCAGCCCCTAATAAACCTTCCCGTGTTTTCTCCTTCTTTACCACCACTGCCGGCATCGGCGGCGGTGGAGGTGGCGGCGGAGGCAGTGTCAGTGGAAGAAGATCCAATGCGACGGATCTACCACAACCCCAGCTGAAGCTGGAACCGGATAGAGAAGTGTATAGACCGGGTGATCCGATAACCATTACTATTGAAATCAAGAACCCAACGACTTCTTCTTCTTTGCTTATTGAAAAACTTAGTTTTGAAATGAAAGGGATCGAGAAATTGGATACTCAGTGGTTCTCTACTACTAAACCTTCTCCTGATTTTAAGCAACGCAGAGGTTCTTTCTGATTCTCAATGCATATTTAGCTGTGTCTTTCTGTATTTTTTTTACTCAATCCCCTTTTTATCGTCTTAGTTGATATAATCATGAAGAAAAGAGTTGAAAATGTTACTGTTGACATGTTATAGTTCTCCTTACCCTGTTTCCTTGGTCTGCCTTTGGGTACTTCCTAAAAGGACAGTGCAATATGGAATTCGGTAGTAGAAAGGGTCAAGGGAAGGCTTGTAGGTCAGTAGATGAGGTACTTGTTAAAAGGGGGAAAGGAAGTATTAATCACAAGTAGACTAAAGCTTCGGCTAGCATGATAAGCAAGATAGAAAGACTAAGAAATTTTCTATAGGATATAGTTGATGGAGCAAGGAAAAATCACCTAGTTAGGTGGAATGTTACGTCTCGAAAGAAGTGGAGCGAGGGGCTCGGGGTAAATGGTCTTCAGGTCTTTATTAAAGAGTTGCTAGGGAAGTGGCTACGGAGGTTTGGAATAGAGGTGCACTCACTATGGAGAAGTAAATATAATTTTTTAGGGTTCGTTTGGTTGGGAACAAGTTATCATGATTGTTATCCACCCTCAATTTGGGGTAAAATAACACTACATTTCCGGGATAAGTTATCTCATGATTTAATCCCAACCAAACATGGAACAAACTCATCACAAAATTAATCCCAGGATTAGTTATCCTTATCCCTCCTACCAGACGAGCCCTTTGGATAAGAGACAGGAGTAATGTTAGTTTTGGGGGGCAAAGGTAGCAGGACAATATATTTAGACTCACATTTCCAAACATCTACAAAGCTTACAGCCATAAGGAGATGGCAATCCAACAGATTCGGAAATCACAGGGGAAGTATCATTTGGGTTCTTGAAACCTAGAACAAATTTCACATAATGAGGATGTTGAGGACTGCATTGTTTGGACAAGAAAACTGGATGGGCACCTCTCTGTAAAGTCATGCTACAAGATACTCATTAGTGTGGGGGACAACTCTTATAAATTGGCCATGGAAACAACTATGGAAGTCCAAGGTGTCTTATAAAGTCCATTGCTTTATGTGGTTGGTAGCAAGTAATGCATGTCTCATGCATATCAACCTTCAGAGACAGAGTATGATTATATTCAATAGGTGTTTCTTTTGTAGCAGTGAGGTGCAAAGTGGCCGCCACTGATTGCTTCATTTCCCTGTGGCTAGTCAGATTTAGTCTTTTTTACTTAAATCTTTGCAGGGTGACCACTCTTGTGCCTTACAGTGTAAGATCTACTAGTCAACTGGAGCCCTAGGCGAATCAGTATAGAATTAAGGAAGATTTGAAGTACAATCCCTGCTTGTGTTTGATGGGGTATATGGAAGGAAAGAAATGCTAGATGTGATTGATTATCTACAGAAGTTCAAATACAACTATTTATGCCATTTGACTTTTTGGTATAATTTACAGGATGTAGAGGATGAATATAGTATGCTAGATTTCATAGTGTCTTTACAAAAACAGGAATATGTGGATCAGGAAGCCTTCCTTTTATTTTTGTGCAGAAGGGTTAATTCATTGGCACCATCTTTGTACTAAAGCTGATTTGTCTTACTTTATACATATTGCTTAAACTTTCAGAACAAAATGAGTAAACGTCTAGTGACATTGGTAGTTAATGATATATAAGAGAACTCTTCATGGAGAAGTCCTTAATTAGATGGAATAATGGAAGTTTTCTAATTGCTGGAATCCCAAATTATGATGGCATAATCATTGAGAATATTTTAAACCAATTTCTTGATAATTCTCTTAACGCAATAATATCATTATTAGGAATACTCTACAGAGTTTTGGTGATTTTCTTGCCTTTCAACAATTGACATGCACATTTAGTACTAAAATTACTAAACATGGACGCGAGATGCATCTATTAACAAGTCCAAATGGTTGTGCTCATGTTTCATCCATTATGGTGCAACTACTATCGAATATGTGAGATTTTTAAGATCTTCACCAGCTGAGAGGGCACAATCCAAATTTATAAAGGCCTAAAAGTAATATGCTACATTGGATAAATGGATTTTCGAAATTATCGGGATTTTCTTATGGCCAATAGGCAGAAACCATCGATCTTTTAAGAAAAAATGTTTACTTTAGCTCTGCATTTGTTGTTACTAAAGATATATGTTCTTATATCTTGTTATGATTTTTGTGATTCTTTGAGATTTAATGTTTTTACTCTTCCAGGAGAGTATGTTTTTATGGATAACTTGACTCCTGCATTAATATCAAATCAGATTGTCTCCGCCGGTAGCTCCAGAAAATGTAAGTTTGACCTTTAGCTTTACATTACCCTCATGTTTCTTGCTCATTCTAAATACATGACATTTATTTAGTTCCGTGTTGTTTCTTTTAATTGACAAACGTGCGAAGAGATTTTGCCTAAACATAAGCAACAAAGGGTGTCAACGCGGTACTATACTAGGTAATACAATAGAAATAAAATTAGGGTACTTGGTTAAGTGGCAGTAATTCAAAAGTATGATATATATATTTTGTTTTGTTAGTTAGTGTTTGATAGCAGGACCGGGAAATTTAAAAATTCAGTAAAATTTGAAGCGCTTGGTCGAAGATGATGACAATTTCATTGAGCTTTGTAGTTTGATTTGAGTGACGAAACTGGTCATGGTAAGAAGGACTTTACTTGGAATTATGTCAAAGCCCAACTACATTTTGGGGAAATCAAGGGAAATGTGTAGGAAGGGACTTAATTTAGCAAAACTATAAATTCTTGAAATGAACATGACAACCACAAGGCAAAATCCAATTAATCATTTGAATAAATCACATAGCTGAATCTAATTTTGTTTATAAGAAGAGGACTTTGAGAGCCCTAATCACAAACTCATTAAGATTCCTAATTCTTGTCAATGAGAAAGTAATGGAAAGGAAAGAATTAGCATAAATTAAGTCCTAAAGCAACTAGAATCTTGTAATAAAAAGAAATGTTGCCTGGATCCTTCTTTTGTTCGTATGTAGTATGTACTCATTTCAAGAGTCTAACATGGTGTTAGTACTTTCTAATAATTCTTCAAATGTTCTAAGAACTTGAAAAAAACTAGACGTATGTGTACCAGACTTTTACACACGCTATATTGGTTAGTACCCTTACACAAGTCCATTAAACATTGGTTAATACCTGATTAAATTCTACTTATCTAATAACTCAGTGTTCAACATCACAAATGTGTTCAATTAACCCGAACAAAGTGTTCAACATTACAAATGTTTTAACAGTGCTGCTTTAAAGGTATTCAATTTGTTTTGACATGGATAAAGAAAGGCTCTATTTTTATTTTGCAGTTATGGTGCGAACAATTCTACCAAGCACCATACCACCATCATTCAGGGGTGCAACCATTCGTTACCTTTACTATGTTAGAAGTATTTTATCTGGACAATACTTGATAATGGAAAATGGTCACTTCAGCGAAGAATCTATACGAGATCTTGCGGAGCTGGTTAGTTCCTTGTTCTGTTATCTTTCATTTATCTTTTATCATCTTTGTTCAATTTGATTCATATTTTGGCTGCTTTCAAGAGTTACCCTGCTTCTTTGGTGACATGCTCTTGTGATTGCATGTCTGATTTTTCGGTATCGTTGTCAATATCCAGAGTGCTATTTGGTCATGTGCTTTATTTTAGCATTTCTGACATCTCCGATACCCATATTATTCTATTAAGCAGCAACTTGTCAATCTTGGATTTGTTAAGAATGCAACTATGCTACTGTTTTCTTTGGTGGTCATTGTGCATTGTGTTCAGTCTCTTTTACTTTTGGTAATTAAGAATGGAATTAAGAGAAGGTGCTCTTACCTTTATGTTTCTATTCATCTGTATGCAAATCAATGACTAGAAAATTCCTGTTCCATCACGAAAAAAGAAAAAGTAACTACTGCCCACCTGAAATACAAATAATACATATAATCATTTTATATGAAAATTGATTCCTTACAATGTATCCTTTGACTATTCTATGAAGAGAAAAACACTGCAGCTCCCACCTTTTCTCTCATTCTTCTTTTTCTGATGAAAAAGAGGGACACGATAAAGCTATAGCCTTCTCGCTAAATATACCAAGGCTTGAGGTTTTAGAGTTAGTACAAATGCGCAAGTTTTTTTTTCTGCTTTTGGATTCTAATAGTTTTTCTATCTCAATCCACGCAGGAAACAAGAATTCCACTGCAATTATGGGTAACTCAGAAGAGTAATGGCCTTCAAAGTGAAGAAGGGCGCAGTAGTGGTACTTTTTTGTTCTTTTAAACCTTTAAACTCATTCTCTGTTCTCTGGTTCGTGATTTAGCGGTTGAACTTTTCATGAAAAGTTTCAAGTCAGGTCATTGTTTTTTTTGGAAGCTATCTTCAATAACGTAGGAATACTAGGGGTTGGAGGTGGGGGTGGTGGCAAAGATAGTGACAAGAAAACGAATTCGGAAAATTTGGTTCTTTTGAGGAGCCACACTGTACCCATATATTCTTGCATATATATTTTATCACTTCTATTGTTCTTTTGCTTCGGTTATCTTGCTATTTTTGCTTTCAATATTTCTCTTTTCTTAGTACTTTCATCAGAGCTTCTTTCACCGTGTATTTCTCAAACCTGTTTTGAAATGTTTTTCTTGAGCCGAGGGTCTATCGGAAACAATCTCTCAAGGTAGGGGTAAGCTCTCCATACACTCTATTCTCCCCAGACCCCACTTGTGGGATCACACTGGGTATGTTGTTGTTCATTGTTGTATATATGGTTGCCACATTATATGGAGGTTGTAAAATACCTACAAGCTCCTTCAAGACAAAAACATTGTTTTACTACTTGTGTTATATGACTTCTCAGAAATTCTTTTATCTGGCGGAACTATCTTTTCCTGTGGGCAGTCATATCTATTCCTACAGTGCTGACAAGTCAAATGATGTACAATTACAATTACTTTGCATTACCTAAAATGATACGGTGAACTGATCTCTTTTAAATGGCTATATGTATCTGTTATTTTGTTCTTTCTTTCTTTGCTTCTCAGTTCTGACAATTCCATCCTAATTTTGTTTTTTTCCGGAAATACTTGGCATGATCATATTGAGTTCTTCAATGTAACAGGGATTGTTCCTGCTTCAACTCTGCTTTTGGATGTTTACTGGAAAGAGATGGATGCAGATACTGACTGGGTAAACCATTCTGTTGCCAGTTTTACTTATTATTCAGTATGCTTCTTGTGGTAAAAGAAAGAATTATTGACTGTATTAAGATTCACTAGAATTTGAAAGAACAAAATCATGAAAGATGGTTCAATTAATAAAAGATGATAATCTAGTGACTATTACAACGACAACAACTGCAACTTAATTCCAAACTGTTTCCGGGGAATAGTAGATCTGAATATTTTCATCCTTTTTTATTATTATTTCTCCTTTCTAATATGAAAATTAAACTTGAATAGCCTAATACCTTCCCCACACTATTTCTGGCCACAACCTAAGGCAAATGCTTACTTCTGGTGTAACTTTCCAATTCCAAATGTTGAAAGACGAAAATACCCTTCTATTTTCCTAAGGCAGAGGCCTGTGAGTGAAGAAGAGGATTTCACAGTTCTTCTCCTTTTCTTTTTATCTTTGAAAATAAAATTGAATTTCTATGAAAATTGATTATGAATACAGTGCCAAGGACTCTGTCAGTCTAGAAGAAATAAATTACTATATGGAGCTCTGCTGTATTGTTATTTGATTGTGAGCTTTTATCAATTTTTCTTACACTGTAAACGTCAACCAAATTTTCTGGATTAGAACCCCATGATGCCATGGGATCTCCTAGAAATGATTGATCCGACTAAAACATTTTTCACCATGAGAATTCAATATAGGAGGATAACTTAGACCTGCTTTTTTCAGCATAAATGCCCCAACGTAATTCAACAAACCTAGCATTAACACTCTAGAAGTAGAATCACTTAGCTTTCGTTAGCCATCCCCATTTAGGAATGGAGCAACGTCTGACATTGCAAGAAACGTTAGAAGAAAAATGAAAGATTGTATCAATCATGTTTGTGGCTTCCAATTTCTTGGAGACTTCGGGATCTCAGGCAGAAGAGAAAGGAGAATCTATCTTCAATTTGTACTTGCCAAGAGAAAACAATGTTAAGATTCTAGACTAGCAGAAGCCTCTTTAATTTCTTCCTCTTTTTGTCTATTCCCTCTCTTTATTTTCTTCTGCCACTTCTTGTTATGTCACGACCCAAAAATAGATGTGATGACACTCTTCTTATCCCACCAAGACAAGTTAGCCTAAACCCAAATATAACGATAATTGCAGAAGTACTGAAAGTTTAACAACAAGTAATAATGCGGATTACAAAGTTAACTTAATTAAAACCTCAAAACATGGTTGTCCGTGCACAAGCCTCTAATGTATTACAATTTGAAAGAAAAACACAAGTCTCAAATGACATTGTCTCCAAAGTAGAACAAGACCATAAATAAGAGTAAGAGGTCCGCTAGGATGGCAAACAACTACCTGACAAATCTCATAAGAAGCCTCAGACAGGAAGAGAGGAAGAGAAGAGGGAGTATCACAAAGATTCGGGCTTGAAACCTATACAAGTGTAGCAGCAAAGGGTGAGTACCAAACAACACGGTACTCAACAAGCAAACTCCTAAACACAAAGTCAAGTAATATAGAATATGGTTACTCCTAACACTCCAACCAAACCTCCACAGCTACAACCTGCATAAATCCAGCCTAACCTAACTGTTCACAATTTACATAGCACATAGCTCAATAACAACAATAACAAAATTACAGATCCTCAACAACAAGTACAATATTCATCAATCACAAGTTCCACAAAAAGACACTCACAAGTTCACAAACGATAAAGATATGCAATGCCAAGTATATTGATGCATAGCTGACCTTGTGATACACACCCGCTGTCTCTAAGTCTGGGACCCATGGGACTTATCAGTCCATGCATCCGTCGCGACATGCGACACGACCCCTCGATAATAGAATTCGTCGCGGCGTGTGACACGTCCCTTGGATCATAATATCCGTCGCAGCGTGCGACACGTCCCTTGGATCATAATTTCCGTCGCAGCGTGCGACACGTCCCCCGAAATGGTACATCCTCTTTAATTCTTTATTCTTCCTCAATTCACACAACACTCGTTACAACTGTGTCTCAGAACCAATGCAAATAGGCATGTTCACACAAATAATGAGTAGATGACCATTTTCATATCAATGCACAATTCACAACTACACAATTGTGATACAACATAAAAAATGAATGGATAACCTTTCAAATCATTCTCAACACCTTCAATAATTAATCAAGTTGCATTTTATTACACCTTTTTCATCATTAGGATCATCCAATATGAACAAGTCAACCCATCACCAATTTCCATTACTCCCCAACACATACAACAAGGAAATACACGATTCTATACACTTAAAAAGGGCCAAGAAGCCCACTTGCCTCAAATAATCAAACAATCACTCCAGGACTTGAGCTTTCCCCTTTCGTTGGGCTTCCAAATCAATGCAATCTGTTCAAATGTACAATATTCGTAAGCAACCAACTCCGTAGACACTCATATTACTATACGTCTAGCCTATGCCCAAAAATTTACTCAAATCTATAATCAAGTTCCTAAGTTCCAAGCCTAGGGTTAAGTCTTAATTCCTCCAAATAACATAACTCTAATGGTAATTCATATAATACAATACACCTAATATTTAATTACCTATACCAATTTTATCAAGACTTGAATCAAAAAGTAATTAGTACAAGAAAATCTGGAATAAAGATATCGAAGCCTAGTTACAAACCAGTGCGCCAATTCATTGGAAACTACAATCTACAGAATCCTCAATTTACACCCTATGATTAGCCCATAATCATTGTCCCATAAATACCATTAATTTCCCATTGAGAATACCCACTGACACGCTTCAACCTATGACTGAAAACAACAATAACTTTCTCAAAAATTAAATTGTTATGATTTCATTATTAATCAATATCCAATCATTACTAATCATTGACTTGTTATTTGTATAGTGGTCATCATTAATTGATAAGAAGAGAAAAAGAAAATAATTGGAAAGGTTATGGAAGGGTTTGTAGTACCTGCGCTGTTGTCTTCAATGCGGCGTACCCATTTCTCTTTCTCAAATTATGATCTAAAAATATCAACTCCCACTAACTTATTTCAACACATGGGCGGGTATTAAATAACTTATAGACCAACTAATTTAATTATTTTAAAAAGACTACCCGTCGACTAAATATCCGTAGTTAACAAATAGTTCAAAATTCGCAAACCAACTTCATTGACTGATCAGAAATGACTCGGGGCAACTATCGGGAGGGGTAAAACGTTAATTTTACAAAAATTTCCAAAAATGGCCTTCCGGGTCATTACATGTTATCTGTTTCTTGTTCCCTGGCAGGATCTGGTTATGCCAATGAGTAACTTTAGTTAATAGTTTATTGTAGAATAATCAAAAGCTGACAGAACAGAGAACGTACCTGGAGAGAACATGTTGAGTTGTTGATGTGATTTTGTGTGCTTGCAGGCTAAAATAAATGAAACTTTTGATGGTGTGGAGGAAGGATATGAAAGTTCGAGGGATGAAGTTTCATCAATTTCCTCCTATAATCCCATGAAAGATAATATACACCAGACATTCGGAAGCTCATTATCCTTGCGGTCTTCCTTGGCAAGGACTTCAAGCAAAGATCTTCCACATCTTGAAGGACGGTCAAGCATATCTTCACAACTGGCACTTCCACAGATAGCTGTGGCTGATGTCTTGTATGATTCTAATGGGGGTAAGACGAACAAAAACATGTCTACATACATATGACACGGCGTTATCACTGAAATAATTTAAGAGAATAAGACTAAGCTCAGAAAACGTGTATCTGTTTTCATGGTTCAATGGATTAATGTCTTTGACCAAACAGGTTTTCTTTGTCTCTATGCTCTTTTATTTTCCAATGGAAATGTTGCAACGCCTCTTAATCAAGCTGGCTTTTATTTTATTTTAACCTAACAAGAGCTGAGGGTTTTACTTTATTCTTTCAGCAGATGCTTTGTCCCCAAGTCAACAGCTGAAAAGTACCAAGGCCTTCTCCAAATATGATGATTCGATGGTACCTTCTGTCTCAGGCATGGGTGAATCTGGAGCATGTAAATCGACCTTGTACTTATATATATCTTATTAGTATTTGTTCCTTTGCTGATGTTTGTTAACGAAAGATCTTTCATGATAATCGGTCGCCAACATTTTCTGCAGCAGAAGGGTTTATTCGAGGGAGATCTTACAACATTAGACTGGATGACCAAGTGCTTCTAAGATTTTCTCCAAAAAATTCTGAGTCAACATATTACTTCAGTGATATGGTAATTGTATTAGTCAGTGTATTGGTCTTTCCATTAGTGCTATTACCAATGCCAATTTGTACCTGACTGGTTGGAAACTTATAACTTCAATTTATTCTTTGGCAACAGATAGGTGGAACCCTGACTTTTTTTCATGAAGAGGGTTCTAGAAGATGCCTTGAGGTAGTCCTATACATCAAAATTCATGCTTGGAATAAGCCTTAAACATGTGGTTTATTTATTAGTTTATGCTTTCTGGAGTTTACTGATCCTTTTGTTGCCTTCTAGCTTTCAATTACACTGGAGATGACAGAAACTATCAGCCGACGCTATGTACATCCTTCACGGAGACATGCTCCTTCTATTACTAAGGTATTCTTTACCTGTTGATGATTCTTTACAACTCTTTGCATTTGACAAAAGTGTTTTGGCGGATTTATTTAGATGAGATAAACACTTGAGCCCCTTCATTTGGTGATTAGTCACCAAGGCATTTTGATTTATTCAGGTTCATAGTGATCATCATGAGGTGGTTGCTGATTTAGTTCAGACAAGCTTCCTTTTTTCCATTCCGATGGATGGTCCTATGTCTTTTTCCACTCACTATGTCTCCGTACAGTGGGCTCTTCGATTTGAATTCTTTACCACTCCCAAGAATGCTGACTGGTCAAGGTATGTACTTGCTCATGTAACAAGAATATTTTGTTGTTGCATAATTCATTGATCAAAGATTTTGGAGTTTCCATTAAGAGGGCGCAAAAAAGAGAGGGTAAAGCACATTACAGGGAAAAGTATCATACAAAAGACGCTTGCAGACTAACTTAAAAGCTGAAAAAGATCACCAGATCAAAAGGATTTAGAAGTATATCAGCTCTTCAGCTACTTCAGTGCTTCTTTATTCCCACCAAATACAAGGGATTTCAGAAATTTTGACAGTGATCTTGTGTACAATTTTTTTCTCATTCAACCTTTCAATTCCTCATGCCTGCGAATCCATGAATAATATGTAAGCTGTTGAATAAAATTGCAGCCCATTAATTACGTATCTCCATTTTAGTCCAGGTAAATCATCAAGAGGCTAAAGGCTCACCTCTACATGGCTTATAACCCTTCGGAATAAACAGATGCCAAATGTGCTCGGAAACTCACATGGAGAAGAAGATTCTATCACTTGTTCGTTCGAACTTAAGTAGCTCTGACCGACAATCTTTTGCCTCTTCTTCTAAAATAATTTGGGCAATGCATCATGAACCACTGTCCTAATAGAAAACTGATAATGATGATGCTCTCCATCTTCTCACAATAAACTAGGATACTCAGCATTGTTATGATGACTCTTACGCTAGAAACCTTTAACAGGAAATACTCTCTCGCTATCAATATCTATTTTTTGCTGTTGGTACCACTTCCATCAAAGTGGAGAATCAAGACACCTTGAGATTTGTCATGATTGAACTTCCAATCTCTACTTTAAAGTGGAACTCTCTTGACATAATTATTTCTAGTGAATCATGGAAGGTTGAAGAATGCCCTTGAATTGCTTCACTTAGATATATCAATTCAATTGTAAAGAAAATATGGTAAGGGAAGGAACTTTATGGTCTCTTATCAAATGCACCATAATTGTAATCTTGATGCTCTTTTCTCCCCTCAATTTGTTCTCCATGTCCTGATTCATCTATCTGATTCTGTTTGTAGATTTTCCTTTGTAATTTGGTATTTTCTTCCTCAAATTGACTAAATTCACGAATTTATCCCTCTTTGTTTCTGAAATACTTCATGCATGATGTATCAGATATGAACATCCTCTTTTGGTAGAGGGTAGAGAGAAATGTGAGTGGGTACTTCCAATAACTGTGCATGCACCTCCAGGAGGAGCTCCTGCAGCTCAGACAAGAAATGACAGGTCATTCTCTTTGGAACCCCTATGGGTCCATACATAAAGGTAAATGGAACTCTCATCTTCTAATCTATCTATTTTAACTTGTGATTGGTTTGCACTTTGTGAGAAGATGTTCTAGGTTTCTCTTTAACATTCTTTGATGTATGCATCACCTCATATTCACCTGGAAAGAAAAAACTCTACTTGTTTTACAACTTTAAGATATCAATCTAGTCATAGTTTTCTTGATAAAATAATATACTTGTTTCATGTAGCAATTAAGCTGATTGCTGTCTGCCATTTAAAGAAATATTGTACTAGTTGCCCTGAAACTTGAGAAAAGTAGCAGTTAGCTCCTCTATCTTGCTTGGCACAAGTAATGTTTTAACTTCTGAATGGTGGTGTCAATTTGATTGGAATGTCAGTAAGAATTTTGAATATATGGTGGGGAATATTTTTCAGGTCATTGATCTGAGTTTTATTTTTTAAAGACCTATGTGCATTTTATATCCTTTCCCTTTATTTTTGACAGGTGAGGTAAATTACATATTTTTTGTAAATCATGAAATCCAATCCTCAACGGAAGTTTTTACTCGTTATTTGACTCCTATTTTTAGCACCTTGTATCCTTCAAGTCAACTTGATTTTTTTAGAGGTCAAGGTCTTCGGTGGCAACATAATAACTATTCCAGTGGTGCGATAAATGCACCATCATCTTCTATTTATTGTGTTCACACTTTCTTTGTGCATTCTACACCTAACATATATAGGCCAGTGCATTTGAATCAAGTGAGAAATACACATTTATAAATAAAAAAAAGTGAGAATACGCCGAATGAGTTCTCTCTATTTCTCTCCACTTATAACGTTATAGGTCGCACAGTTGGACAAACACTTCATTAGAAGAAAGCATTTGTTTTGCTGATCTTGTTAGAGAAAGGAACGTTATATTAGATCTGGAGAATGTGGGATTCACTTGATTAAGTTTAGCCATATTTTGCTCATGTCTTCTATAATCAATTAACGTTAAAACGCTTCTACCTTGCAGTCTTGTAGGTATACACATTGCGAAAAGTTAAAATGCTTGGCTCCATTACTGTTGAGATATCTCACCGGCAACCCCTGGAGCTTGCCCACCCGCGGGTCTTCCAGGTCCTGATTTCAGAAAGGATGAGTAGTAACTGTGTAACTGTGTTTCAGTATTATTGTATTTTAGCCATCAGTCGATATTTCCCCTTCCAATCTTTGGCGTTGTGTCATGTTTTCTCTTATATTATCTTTTAAATGATGAGAAATGTATTTTGCCTTTCTCTATTTTTTTTATTTTTTTTATAGAGAACATTTTGTTTTGGAGATCGTTACGTTGAATTGTCATTATGTATATGATTAGAAACGTCTAGTGAGGTATGCTAATATTGGAAATACACTTATATTTTTCATTCATGGATTAATAAGCAATGTGATGTTAGAATACATTTTGTTAACATAATGGATGGAAGAGTACTTATCATCCCATCACAATCTTTAGTCGTAGTCGTTACTTGTTTTAAAGAGAAAATGTTCATCAATGTTGCAACTCTGAGTTGTGAAACTAGGTGTTTTACTATGACATGCAAGTGAAGGGAATACAAAATAGAATGTATTACTCCCTTTTTCACTCATCCAGAGTCAATTTGATTATTCTTACAAGTTAAATTGGACAGATCAATTTAAATATTTAAAAACGGTATAAAAGTTGTAATTTTTCTTACGTCAATATGATGAAGAAAAAGATACATTTTAAAATTTTGATTAAAGTTTTAATAGTTTGAATTTCGAAAAGAGAAAAGGTATAGCATGAAATTTGTTTGTGGCATATATATTTATGATAAAAATAATTAGACATTTGATATAGTGAAGGTAAAGACCAGTTATCGGTGGTAAGCAAATCAAGCTAGAAATATTAACAAACTGATTATCACAAAATATCTGATTAAAACAAAAGAAATAACTAAAGAAACTTCAATTTTATCTAATATTATATAATATCAACTCGAGTTTTGTGTATATCTACTCAAATCAGTTTGATAAAACGTATTATGCTATGAATTTAAAAAGAATTATCTCAATACAAGAGAATAATGGAATAAATACTTATCTTCAAATTATAAAAGATTACTATAGTTATATAGTCTAAAAAGATAAAGATTCTATTTTTATATTATTGAGTTTTCGGTAAGTAATAATTCTAAATTGAAGATTTATACAAATTACTGAATTAGAATAACTTTCTTTTCGCTTAAACCTTAAATAAAATGTACAATAGAGATGGAGCAAAAAACATTAATAAACTGTTAAAGATTTCAACAGCATTGTCAAGTATTTTTTATTTTTTTAAAAGAATATTCATTACTTACCAGTTTTAAGTTTTTAATTATCTACATATAGTCTCTTTATTTCATTCAACTTTCTTTTAAATTCGAATTATAATTTATAATGCTAATTTTTAATATTTATTTCTTTTTCTCATAAATTCTTTATGCCATATATTGTTTATCACTTAATTAGTGAAATTGTATATATTTTTCTATTTTAATTTACCTGATCCTATTTAATTGGATACATAGTTTAAGGATGGGAGATTTTTGAAATTTTAATTTTAAACATACAATAATGTTTGTGTAGTTATATGACTTTTGAAACTGTTTTATTGTTGAAAATGCAATAGTATCGTGATGTTGTAAAAGTCGTCACTTAAATAAAAAGTTTTTAAATTAAATTATTTTATAATTTAGAAAGTTATAGTAATTCTTTCTAAAAGAGGCTAAAAATATGGTTGTGTGGATCGAATTGAAATAGGGTTGATTGAAGTATCATTTTAATTTTACTTATTTGTACCTAACTAACCAATAAAATAAAGAAAATGACAAGGTTTGAAGGAAAAGAAGATATTAACTTATTACCAACGTATGTTGTGTAGTAGAAGGGTTATTTCTCCCTTAATCACAGGTCATAGGTTCGAATCTTGAATATAAAAACTAATAAATTCAAATACAGAAAAAAGAAGATATCAACTTCTTATATTTCCTTTTACATGTTTTAGCTTTAGTTAAGTATATCTAATACCAAAATTTGATATTCAACAACCTTTAATTAACTTAAAAATTCAAGTCCATGAAATATTACTCATATTTATAATAATAAAAAAAATTAACATTTCAATGATGGATTGATGCCAACTCAATACCTGTCACAAGATATTCACAAAGGAAATTCAAATAGAGTATGATAGAGGTGACAGAACATGGGTTGATAACTTAATAACTTCACAAGATTTAAATGAAATGAGAGTATAGTATGAAAAAAGCAATGGAACATGTGAGATATAAAAATAATAGGATCTACATAAATTTTATTATTATCTTGTGAAAGCTAGTAAATAGATTATTTTTTAAAGTCTCTCAGTTCAAGTACACCAAGCAAGTATAAAGAAGAAGAAAATAACATAGAATACATAACAACTAACAAGAAAAGCAATACAAAATCTACAAGAAAGGAGCAAGCACAATAGGGGGAAATACAGTCAACAACAAACAATGATAGATATCAAAAGCAAAACTATAATAATACGGCTAGTACAACGATGGACAAACAAACACCAACAAGCATAAACCCTTAGAAAGCAAAACGATCCTCCACTATCTACTAAAATTCTACCCTAGTTTGCATCCTCCACACGGTCTTGTTTTTGGTACAAAATCTAAAATTGTATCGTATCCTGTCTAATCACCTTCCTTAATACTTCTTCAGCATATCTCTACCTCTCCTCATACCTACTATAATCAACCTCTCGCACCTCCTCACTAGAGCGTATGCGTCCATCCCACATGTTCAAACCATCTCAATCTCGATTTCCTCATTTTATCTATCACGAAATTCATCTCTCACTATGCCCACACATTCATCTCATTACAAACAAACATTTCATAGAACTTAAACAAAAAATGACCAAAATACCCTTAAACAGTCTGTCTACTTACTTCTTCTTTATTATATAACTAGTTTCACGGCACGTGTGTTGCACATATATATGTACATATAGTATACGATATTGTAAAATAGAATTAATATTACTAAATTAATTTTTTTTAGTAAATAATTATAGTTTAAAGAACATAGGACAAGTGCTTTTAAATGATTAATACAAATTGTCATAGAGTTACTTGTATTTTAAGATCAAAATGACCAGATATCATTGAAACATTTCAAAATACATTCAAAGTTTAAATATGGGGAGAAAGTATCATTTATTTAGTAGTACTATTTTTTACTTTACTAAATTTTGTAAGCAAATCTAACCAACAAAATTTTAAAAAATTATCAATACAAAAAATGTTACCAATAGTTTTTCCTCTTGAGGTCATGAACATAAATTATGGACACCATTTAAGTATATTTTTTCTCTTAAATATTCATACTTGAAATTTAGTATGTGCATGACACTAATAAGGATTACCATAAATATTTCAATATTTTATCTTTATACACAATCAATCTTTTACTTGTTGTCTAATGAAAGTATCTAGTATCTTATAGAAGTTGTATCGTGATATAAAATATTAAACTTTTTAAATAATAAAAATTAATAGATGAATAAAATTTAAAGGATTGTTTATAGAATCTTTAATTTGATTTAAGATTATTTTATGATCAATCATTGTGACATACCATTTTCTCAAATTAAAATGAACACAAAATAACAGGAAATGAATACTTAAAAAATTCCATACTCAATATAAATATTTTAAAAAAAATATATGGAACGATACATAGCCAATGAAGAAGGAAGACGAAAATAATATGATCATGCTATATTCACTATAGTGTTCCATTTTGATTAAAATCTCTTGCCACCACCACTTTACTTTCTCCGTTCATTTTTACTTACATATCTATTAAAAAATAATTATTATCATTACTATATTATCATACTATAAGTAAAAGTGAAAATCTATTTTTGAAATAGTGGAATTAACATCAAAACTAATGATTCAATAGACTACAGTCTACATTGATGCCCGTTGTTTTAGCAAAATTAGAAAGAAACTCCTTCATTGGAGGGTAAAAACATAATTAAAAAAAAAAACAAAGAAGAAATATCTTACCCAAATCATGTGACTATTTTCATATTTGTTTATTATTATTGTCTTTCCCACAACTTTTCGTCACTGTTAACTCATGAAAATCGTAAGAAAAAATACGAGTGTGAATTTATGAATGATTTGCTACAATTTGTTCACCAACTCTTTCTTATGTGGTATTTCGAATTTTGTTGAACTTTGAACTTAATCAACTGTTGCAAATAATCCCGAGATTATTTAAGAAGAAGAAGAGTAGAAAACTTTAAAAAATCGTAGTTTAAAAGTGAGAGGAAGCCCCTCTATTTTATAGCTAACAAATAGTAGTATGAATAAGTGTTAATTGTGCCTTATCAGAAATTTACAACCTTTCAAAAAAGTCATTGTTCATCGGAAAAGTCACAACCTTTTGCAAAAGTCACAACTCATCGGAAAAGGCATAATCCTTTGGAAAAATCACAACCCTTTGAAAAAATCACAACCCTTCAAAAAAGTCAAAACTCATCGAAAATGTCAAAATCCGTCAAAAAAATCACAACAGTTTGAAAAAGTCACAATTCTTTAATATGAAAGGGTATCTACTTTTAATATAATACAAATAATTAAATTAATAAATAAAATAAATGAAGTATTTTTAATTAGGGGTATTATAGTAATTTAGCATCAGTTTAGGAGTTAATGCCTTTTAAGTTAGTATATATATAGAAGATAGATAGATAAAACACAGTAGAGTAATTAATACGATTTATGAAGAACGTAGCAATAAAAATTGTACTACTATTTATGTAAGATGAAAAAATTATAACAAAAAATAAAATAAAATAATCGATATGATTTGACCAAAGATGAATATTCAGAAAGTTGTATTGACCATTAAAGCCTGCTGGCCCCATCTCACTTCATCCCTGTAAAGCCAATCTGTATTTTTTCCTTTTTCTGCAATCAATGCTCATTATATTTATATTTATATATTCAATTCAAAATCTCCATTTCAAAACCAAGAATCACCAAATACTCCATTCAAAATCTTGAATTGGGTAATAAGGCTGTCTTTGAAGTCTCCATTGAAGCTTCAAGAATCACTCTTTCAGGTCAGTTTCTCCTATAAAGATGTAAAATTTTACGTGGTTATTCTTCAAATCTATGTTTTATTCAAAAAAAAATTGGTGATTAATTATGTGCAAAAATATAGCTTCAGAGGATTTTGATGGACAAATCTAGGGTGGGTTTGGATCAATTTGTGATCTTGTTTGAGAAATTCGATCTGAGTTATGGTTTCATGGAAGAGATCAAGTAGGAATATTGTTCTTGGATTTAACTCATATTTTTCATTCAGATTTCCATTTTATAGTTTTATTCAAATGATGAAATGGGATTTAGAGAGTTTCGTTTCTAGTCACTATGCCCCATATTTCTTTCAAAAAATGTGTTAATATATGTCAGTTCAAGTCTGTAATTGGTTAATATTACTGTCCAAAAGAAAAGGGTACTAAAATTAGATAGGAGAAGTATCTTGGAGAGCAAGGGTTCATCCAGTTGGTACAATGATATAGCTTAGCCATGTGATGAAGTCTAGCTCGGGAGTTAATATTGTGCGTATGCGTGTTTTGAGAGAGAGAGAGAGGGGGAGAGAAGGGTATCCGGCAGAAGACTTATTTGATGATCCTCAAAGATACTTCTGGTTTAATTTATTTTCTCCTGAATCAATTGAGAATTTTGAGTTGTTTTGGAGCATCATTTTCTAGCTTCTGAGCATTCAGGTTTCATACCAATCATTATGTGATAGACCCCGAGTGTAACAAACTTCATTTCCATGTGGTTTCTGTTGGCAGCCCTGTCTGCCATTGGCATATATAATGGATACAACAATATCAGTTCTTACAAATAAGCTGAGAGATGCATCCGATTGGGTCACATGGATATCCGAGGCTCCTTTTGCAAGAGCTGTGGTGTTTGGAGTTAACATTGGAGGTATTTTCCCTATTCATAAAACAGCTATAGTTGTTAAACTAGATGACCTCTGAGAAGACATACTCTTTTGCCTCTCCTGCAGGGCATCTATTTGTGGAGGGTCTTCTCCTGGTGGTCATCCTTTTCCTACTATCGCAGAAAAGTTATAAACCACCTAAAAGACCATTGACAAAGAAGGTTTGTCTGAGTCTTCCTTTGTCACACCTAAATTATCCACCGGTTCTATGTTTGTTTCTTGCTTTATTCTGTTAGTCCATCTTTTGTTCTTCCTCATTTTGTAATTTTCTCATACTGTTTGGGACTGAGGCATGATTATTGTTGTTTGGTTGATTTTCTCATTCTTATGAACACTCCATGTTCAAGGTCCAATCTGTATTTCATCCTAGTGAATTGCTCTTCCTCATTTCCAAAATGATATACTTAAAAGGAAAAGAGAGTGGGAGAGAAAATTATTGTATTACAATACACTCCCATCTTCCAGTTTTTGTTTTGTGGAGTTAAATGATTATCTTATCGGAAAGTGATCAAGGCAGGGATCCAAATTTGAAGACCGGAACTTTCTGATTAATATTCAGAAGACACAGCTTTTAGCTGGCTCCTCTTTAAAGTTGCAAAAGTCCTATGCCCTAGGCCACAAAAGATAATAAAAGAAGTAACTTAAAAGAACTTACATTCTTAGAAGAATAGCATAATATTTTTAAAAGCTGCTGCATTTAACACTTCTCAAAGTAGAGATCTTCCTACTTAAAGATGTCAAACTCTTCTTTTTCAAGTATACTGTAGATTCCTCCATATCCTGTTCTCTAAACTGCAAGGTGGTTGGGAAAATGAGCTGTGAACTTGTAAATTAAAGAGCTCCAACTTTCTGTTTGTTTTTGCAAATCATTATCTTGACCTTTGTATAGTGATTGGTGCCATCTGGTGCTAATATATTTTCGACTATTTGATGTTCATAGCTAGGAGGTAGGCTTCTTATTTATAAGCATAGAAGTCTTTCCTTGGCATCATGTACATTATTATCAATGTTGGGGCCTTTTGTACTTTATGTACTCCCTTTGTCCCAATTTATGTGACACACTTTCCTTTTTAATTCCTCCCAGAAAGAATGTCTCCTTTGCTTAAAATTATCCATTTACCGCTTTAAAATTATCCATTTACCCTTCATGAAATGATTTATAGTCTCACAAATTGTCGAGTTCTTAGACCACAAATTTCAAAAAACTTCCTCTCTTTCTTAAACTTTATGCCAAGTCAAACGGTGCCACATAAATTGGGACGGGGGGAGCATTTAATAAATGGAGGAGCTATGGATATTATTTGCTTTGGTAATTGTTAAGATAAAGAGAAATGTTGTTTGTAACTTGTCAGCATATGTTTGTAAGTAGCAAAGTTGTCTATCTTCTATGCAGCATGCTGCTTGAATACATTCAAGCTGATGAACGTGTGTGCTCTGCTTTTTAGGAAATAGATGAATTGTGTGAGGAATGGGTCCCAGAACCTCTTATTCCCACCATTACAGATGAGATGAAATCGGAGCCTCCAGTACTTGAAAGGTGGAAATACTCTTTCATTTGAAATGTGAAAGCATATACCTCCTTGTTAGATTCTATTATCACTATTCTGCATTTTTTCCCTCATTTTTCTAATTATGCTTTTACCACTGTAAGATTTTATTCTCACTTAAGGGGAGAACCAGCCAAGGAACTAATTCAAATGCCATACTGTTGTATACTGTGGGAACCACCTCTAGAGCCTCTAGTGGCTACCTATCTAATCTCTTTTTCTTATGGTCTGATGATCCTGAACTGAGCCTAGCAAGTACGTTAGAACTTCCAAGAGGAATTAGAATTGATTTAAGGATTTGGGCTCAAACATTTTAGGTTAAAGAAGATGAGGCTCGATGGGGTAACAAGGGATGGGACTCAATGAGTTGATTGGGATTTTAAAAGCTATTGACACTAAAAAAAAGCCACTGAACATGCAGCTCATAAGAGAAGAAAAATCTAGATAAGCGCTAACTGCGTAACACAGCTACCTATTCCCTTTTTGGGTTGAAGAAATAAAAAAAAAGAAAATATCTGCAAGTTTGGCTTGTTAACCCGATAGTGGTCAAGATTTGCTTGGTGCTGCCTCTTATACTCTAGCTTACTCAGGCTATAAAATTTGTAAGTCAAGTTGTGAAGATCATGACCACCCCCCACCCCCCAAATGCTTTTCCTTCCCTCCTATGAACTACTTTAATAAATTATACCAAGTACCAACAGTATAGCTTGCTTCAAAGAAACCCTCCATATTTCTGTGGTTGTTTTCTATTTACTTGAGTTCTCTCATTTGTCTAATTGCTTACAAGTTTTATTAATGCAGCGCTGCAGGTCCTCATACAACTGTTAATGGCAAGGAAGTAATAAATTTTACTTCAGCTAATTACCTCGGGTTATTAGGAAATGAAAAGTTACTTGTAAGAAACCCTTCTCTTGAATATTTTGAATTGTCAACCTATATTTGCATGTTGGTGCTTAATTGTCAAATTTATCATTACCTAATGTCATATATCAGGAGGCATGCACCAGGGCATTGGAGAAATATGGTGTAGGTTCTTGTGGTCCTCGTGGATTCTATGGAACAATTGGTATAATATGATATTCATCATTAGGGAGTTAGTTAATTTTCTTCTGCTGTACTCGCCAACTTCCACTTTCTCTTTTGGGAGGCCCAACCTTATCATTCTTTATTTCATGCAGATGTTCACCTTGATTGTGAGGCCAGGATAGCTAAGTTTCTTGGAACTCCCGATTCTATACTCTACTCTTATGGACTTTCTACCATGTTCAGTGCAATTCCAGCATTTTGCAAGAAGGGAGATGTCATTGTTGCGTAAGTTTATTCATTCTTTGCTCGTTGAGTGTTGATATCATTCTTAAAAAATTGAACCAGGCTGTAGAACAAGTATCTTTTCTTGGGGTAGGAGGAAGGGATTATGAAGGAACCAGGCTGTAGAATAAAAAATTTAAAATGGCTGTAGTATTGTTAAGACTTCTAAAATGAAAAAAAAAAACTTAAGCTGATGTTCGTAGATGAAATTCATTAAGAATCTTACACCACTTCTGTAATCAGATTTCTTTGTGCTATGTTTAGTATCAGAAGTTGGATTATATTAATAAGCTTCTCCCCAATACGTCTCCTGATAATTTTTTTGTGAACTGTAATAAACAAAATTATACCCATAAATAGGTATTGCATCCATAAGGTTTTTCAGTTGTAAATAGCTTCTATAAACATATTAGAGTTTCATGAATTAGTTCTCATTTTCAACCTTATCTTTTGTGTGCATAGGGATGAAGGTGTCCATTGGGGAATACAAAATGGACTTCAGCTCTCTAGAAGTACAATCATATACTTCAAGCACAATGATATGGAGTCCTTGAGAAATACATTGGAGAAAATCACTCAAGAAAACAAGCTAGCTAAAAAACTTAGGCGATATATTATTGTTGAAGCAGTATATCAGGTATCTTCTGTTTTATTAACAGGGTTTTATTTAATTGTCAAAGCTGTATGTCATAGCATTGCCTGGACCATGATCACCTCTTCAGTGGATGAAGGAAGTGAGGATTTCATAAGCTTGCAATAAGTTGAATCCAATTTAGGCTTGCAGAGAGACTCAAAATTTGACCGGGATTAAACTTTAAAGATGTAAGCAAGGTTGATTAACTGTATATGACACTTCAACTTTTTGCAAGGGCCGTGGTGACTTGTTATGATCCAGAAAGTTCTGAAACCAGTGACTGGGTTTTGGTTTTGTTTGCCATTTCAAGAGATTAGTCTATAGGAGCATGGACTAAAATTCACTTCTCAATTTAATGCAAACTCTCCCATCCCCCCACCCCATATCTTAGCCCTTCCTTAGTGGAGGAAGTGTCAGAGTTGGCTTGGCTGTTTCTTAAATTGGGATAAGGTTGCATTTATCTTGTAAATAAGAAAACGGAAAGGGAAAAAAACGACAAGAAAATGTGCAGGTTTCTGTTTGTTGTTTAACTTGTTAATTGCCAAGCACCCAGTATCTCTGAGAGGAATATTCTTTAATTTCATTTGTTTCTACAATTTCTAGAATTCTGGTCGAATAGCTCCATTGGATGAAATCATCAAACTGAAAGAAAAGTACAGATTCCGGGTATTGTTGGATGAAAGCAATTCCTTGGGTGTGCTTGGCAGTTCTGGTAAAGGTCTAACAGAGTATTACAATGTTCCGGTATGTTAATGATGGCCTCTATCTTCTATTATTATGGATTGTATTTTCTGTATATCCTAAACAGGTAATCCTGTTGCAGGTTGACAAGATAGATATCATTACTGCTGCCATGGGTCATGCATTGGCCACAGAAGGAGGATTTTGCACCGGGAGTACTAGAGTCATTGAACACCAGGTATTGAAGTGTGATAGGTTGCCACCAGACTGTAGTCTCCTTTCAACAGCAGAAAAACATGTTTAATCTTAATAATCTTGTCACTATCTCCTGTTCACTTTTTCCAATTAAGCCTTCTTGATGATATTCTTTGTTTGGCAGCGTCTCAGTAGCTCTGGTTATGTGTTTTCTGCTTCTTTGCCTCCTTATCTGGCAAGTGCCGCAGTCAAAGCTTTTGATATCTTGGAAGAAAATCCTGATCTTATCACAAAATTGAGGGAAAACATTAATATACTGTTTAAAGGTATATTTGCTCTAGACCAAGTGCCTTCCTTACCCCTTCTCCTTGAAGGCTTCAAGCCCATGTCAATGGTTGTGAAAATATATCAACTTTTTTACCTGGTATGGTTTCAGGTCTACAAGATATTCAGGGGATGGAAATAATGAGCGATCCACTCTCTCCGATAGTTTTTCTTAGACTCAAGACGTCCACAGGTTCTTCAAAGAGTGACCTAAAACTGCTAGAAGATATCGCGAATCTTGTAAGTGATCATCTTAGTGTATCTGCAATTTCTTCTTATTCTGTATCTCATACACATCCTAATAATACTCTTCCACGCCACAAATATTGTCATTGCAGGTCTTGAAGGAAGATTCCGTTTTTGTTGTTACTTCAAAGAGATCAACACTTGATAAATGTAAATTGCCAGTTGGGCTTCGATTGTTTGTGTCAGCAGGGCACTCAGAATCTGATCTGGAGAAAGCTAGTAAATCATTGAAGAGAGTCGTGGCTTCACTATTGACAGATCAGAGCTAGCAGAAGGACGCGGTTTCATCATCTTTAAACTTTCCTGAAAATAGGGCAGAAACATTGTGGGAGTTCAAATAGGTACATGGAAAAAATATTGAAGACTTTTTTTTTTTTGACTTTTGTTGTTCATTAGTGTTTGCATGTCAACTATATTTAGATAGATCAAGATTTACTTCTTGAGTTTGCCATGCTGCAAGGACAGAGAAGTCAGTTGTCTTGATTAATGTTGTGTTTTATGTAGTTCTGTTAATCTTGTTTTTTTTTCTTCACCTTACTGATTATATAAAGAAAAATAGAATGGTGGGATCTTGTAGTTGACTGTATAGACATGTTATTTCTTATTGGTGTGAAAGTGACAAATCTCAATATTTTAAGCTTTGAGCTGAATATGGGGCAAATGTGGATTAACTATGTTATGTTTTATATCCTATAGAAGAAATAAAGGGAGAATATCTTGGATATATTTGAGTAAGTATAATCTGGCATTTATTTTCTGAAGAAAAAGAAATTCCAGAAAATGCTTATTTTTATGATAAATGCTTTCTGTTGTTTGGTTGGAGAAAGAAAAATAGCTTTTGGGGAAAACATTTTAAAAAGGTTGATATAAGTTTTAGCAAATTTGGTAGTGTTTTAATGAGATTTTTTGAGTATTACAGCTTGAAAATAATGTCTAATTAGTGTTTGGTATACATTATTTTGTCATGTAAAATTACTTCTTTTATCTCTCAAGATAGGGGAAAAGGTAAGGGTAATGGTAAAATCTACTTACATTCTATCCTTCCTAAAACTTCACTTTGAGATTACACTGAGTATTGTTGTTGTGTTTGGCATGCTTTTGAATATTCTCATGTTTGAGTGGTCAAATTATTTTAAAAAATATGTTCTATGGGAAAACAAGTTTATTCAAAATTAAAAAATAATTCCTCTAATTGATGGGGAAAATCAAATTTCACGAGTGGCATTCCAAAATCACGGTCTCCTCCTCACCCCTACACCCATTGTGTTTTTCTAGATTTCGTACAAATATTTTTGAAAGAATAGTTTGTACTTCTTGTCAAATTAATTATATCGTCTACTAAACTATGTTTTGTCGATTTTAATCTAATGTGTAAACGTGTCTTCTTAATATCTATATATATGTGTTGTCTTTGTTTTGAAGGAAGACATCTTAATTTCATTTTATTTTGATTGACTTTATGGTTTCATGTCATTGTCTAATTAGTTTTCCATAAGTTACTCATTTGTGTTCAAATTTATATATATATATATATAACGACCATGTTTATATGAAATTGATTAAGAAATTTGATAGTGTTGGAAATAATTATTAGGTTGAGTTCATTCATAAAGGGTGTTAATTAGTCCGTTAATCCATTAGTTTGTTCTCCTTCCATTTTGGGTGCTTCACCTACTTGCTTTATCCACGTGCTTCATCTACTTGTTTATATGTACAACTTTCTTAAACGTGCTACGTGCTTAGACGTCCTACTTGCTTAAATAGATGACACACTTGCTTAAAAGAAAATTTATATCGTACCCCATATAAATCTCTTTTTAACTAGTATTTATGATTCAAATACTACATATACACTCCAACTAATTAAATGATTTAATTGTAAATCAATTTCAGAATCCAAACCATGCATTAAGACTTCCATTATTTATTTAGCCTATATAGAAACTAAATGTGTGTAATTTTCTTTCACTTTTATCTTTTTTTAAAATAGACAAAACAATTCTGGACTTTCAAATCCATATAACAAACTCCTACTAGAATGCACTGGAAGATACAAAACAAAAGCTAATAATCAGTTTCTCTCTTATCATTATCGTTTTAGCTCAAAAAAATTATTTCAAAATAATTGTTACTTAAATAATTCAAGATAAAAATTGATAATTATTTTCAATTATATTGTTAACACAAAAGAAATACAATATTTAAGAGGAAAATTTAGTCTACTTTTATGAAATAGAGGCCTTATATTTAAAACGTCATAAAAGAAAGATCTTACATAAAATTCGTGTTGAATATTTTCTCTTATTATAATAAAATAATTCAAAAAAAATGAAAAGGAATAGGAAAAAACAATGTTGGACAACCTAAATAAACAAATACAATCTTATCATTTTGCACTTAAAATCCTTTATTTTCTTGTCATTCTTTTGCTTGTTGACTCATTAGGTCTCCATTATAATCAAAGTAAATCAATCATGTGAAGTGTGAACCCACCCACCCCTAACTACCCCCTCCTCACTTCTTTACAACTACTTTTCCATAAATAAATAAAATAACTACTTCATCATACAAATTAATCATTTTATAAACTTAAAAGGACAGTTGTGACTAGATTAATCCAGTACCCTCTATGAGGTGCAAGATAATTATGGATCAATATTTAAATATTATTAGAGTAAAACCTCACTAAATTAATATAGATGGGATCATGAAATATTATTATTTTATAGAGGTATTATTTAATCGATAAATTATGTATTTTGTAAAAAACGTCATTCATGAACGTGAGGTCATGACTAATGATCCTAGTTACCACAAATAAATTGATGTCAATAACCTTTTGGATTACCCGGATGAAAATGATACATGTTTAGAGGTCCATTAGCCATTACTTTAAAAAAATTGTGGATACCTGGAAAAACAATGTTGATGATGAAGTTGAAGATGATACAATACCTTTTCAACCAGTTACACATAAGAAAACACCTATCGCATCTAGAACTCTTCATAAATTTATGGTGCAGTTTGAAAGACAACACCGGAACTTTTCGATGCAAAAGTTAGAAATGAACTTCAACTAGATTTAAATTTTAACAAAAAAAACACAATAGTCATATTTCACTAAATTGTTTTAGATATATTTGTACTTTTAAAGAATTATTAATTTATAATATTGATGGGACCATATATTTATAGAGGGTTTTTCTGAAAATATATTATCTTATTATTTTATCGAAATGAGTGATTTTTTTCATTGGCCCAAGTCGGGACCGGAAGAAAATATTATCTTAGGGAGATTATTAATATATCTTAGGGCATTTTTGAACCAAAGTATTGGCGGTAAGGATATTTTTGAACCAAACTATAAACGAAGGACATTTTTGTTCCTTTCACATAGTTTAATGGCATTTTTTACCCTTTTCCCTTTTTTTAATAATTTCTTTTCATATGTTATTTTGATCACTTTTTTTATTTTCACAAGTCATTTAAGTTTTGAATTCAAGACAAAAGAATTTTTTTAAAATGAAGTGACCAAAGGGGATTTGCTCCCTAAGAACGTGAGTTGAGTTTCAACTTACTCTTTTTTGTGCGTTGAACAGAGATAGTATTTTGATACTGAGTTTCAGCTCAAACTTTTGATATCTTTAAAGAATTGCAAAATATAAATATAACATTTGAGCAAAAATCATTACGTTCTTGAAAATCTACATTCCAAACTTTATTCATGGGACTATATTATGCATATCATTATTGTTGTTGCATCAATATTAATTAAAAGAACTATACCTATAAATTATTATGAATGAGAAAAAATGTGAGATTTTAGAAATCTTTTACATGTTTTCGTAATATTTAATTTAAGATTTTTTTTTAAATTTGAATCAAATAATTATAATAAAATGAATTTGTTGATTTATGTTCATATGCTTACTATTATATTGAAAATTTCTTAGACAAATAGTACTATAATAATGTATAATTAATGAAAAAGAAAAAAATAGTTTATGTTTAAAATTGATTTCTTTATCAATTATTTTATTTGGATTCTAGACGATTCTAGTTTGTTTAGAATTTGTTTATCTATAAGGCATGATATAGATTATTAGAAGTGAGAAATTTCAGAATCTAGATTAAATGGTTTAACACAACAAAAGTGTATCCTTTTGTATCCATGATTGGATTATTACTGTTATAAGTAATAATTCACCTAAGAAAGTTAATTTTATACCAAAATTTTTAATTTATGAATTTGAATGCTACCTAATTTGATGGTCTTTGAAAAGTGAAAAAAATAATAATTAAAATTCAAGTCTTATGCAGTTATGCTAATCTGGCAGACATTGTGCACATAACTTTTAGAACCAATTGTAATCTTTGAATTTCAAGAATGAAAAAATTAATAACAGTTGAAGAAGAAAATAGTGATAATAATACCAAGAACATGAAGAATAATATATCTCCAAAAAGAAAATCACTATAATTTCTAAAGTTTCTACTGAAAAACTTATCAAAATTTTCACAATTTTTTTTTTCTTCTTAAATATTTTGGGGCCAGTTACATGTTCGATAGATTAGCCAAAAATAATTATATTCATTAGCTAAAAATCAAAATCAATTAATTCCTACTATTATTTTGATGAACGATGATTTATGTCTATTTTTCGGGGAAAAAATCATTACTAGGAAAAGGGACAAAAGGGTAATGAAAATAAAACTCACTAAGAGGTCATTAGAGTATATATATATATATATATATATATATATACTAGAAAGTGATGCCCGTGCGATGCACGTGGTCTAAGCCCAACAATTTGATTTTTAATGTGTTCAAATATGCAATATTTATTATTAAAAAAAAAAAGGACCAAAAGATATATCTTACCTTAATTTTTTCGTCATTACAAATTGTATTAGCATCAAATTAATAATGCATTAGTACCATAAAAAAGATATAGTTGGTGCATAATTAGGTTCGTATTACAACCAAAATAACTACACCTGAATGTTTCAACAATTGATATGCATTGATTTCATAAAAAAATCACTACATGGGAGGAATCATCAACAATTGTAATTTTGAGAATTAACCAAAAAAAAAAAAAATCTCTGCCATCAAACGAAAATTGTAATTCACACAATTTTTAGTTGAAAATTACACTACTAACAATGCTAAAAATATTAATGATAGATCCTAAAAGGTTTCTCTTGATCTTGCAACTGTTGACATTAATCTAACTTTCATTTTTTCAAGCAGATTTTTTTTTTCACATGGATGTTGGTTCTTCTTCAGCGGTACATTTGTACCTTTCAGAAAAAATAAAATAAAATATGATTCAGGAGGAAAGTTTCGTTTAAACCCATAAAAAAGAAGTGACTTTGATGCAACAGTTAAATACCACTCTAGCATTTTCAATTTTCTTTCTCCATTTGTATTTCAAACTGCTTTCTCCATTTGTATTGGGTCCCTGACATAATTAAGCATTGTGTGTTATTGTTAGAAACTCATCCACCTGGGGAGGAAGGCTTAACAAAGAATTAGGGATCATGACAAATTTCAACCTAACAAATTAACGCATTGGATGGCTTAAATTTAGGGTGAAGAAGCACAATTCATATGCTTGCCTTTGTAGCACGCATGAATTAGCTAATTTTGGGAGACTTGGATTGTTAGTTTTTTTTTGCTTTTTTGTCCTAATTTTGTAGCCAATTTCTTTTAAAATAGCCACCATTGATTATTGTTATAGCCTTCAATTAATTGCCTTTTTTCCAACTCGACATAAATTATTGTTATAGCTCTCAATTAATTAAACCTAAGTCATTGATATCAATATTAGACATGTGACAGTTGATACTCATTCAAAAATAATTTGGAAAATAAAAATGATAAGGTAAAATAAAGGTAAATATGGATAAAATATAAATAGTACAACTCACATAACATAATGTACAATTAAGTACTGCAGCATTAGTCCTTTTTGTTGTTGGCTTATATATAAAGTAATATTGTTATAGCCTTCAATTAATTTGCCTTTTTTCCTAACTCGACATAAATTATTGTTATAGCTCTCAATTAATTAAACCTAAGTCATTGATATCAATATTAGACATGTGATAGTTGACACTCGTTCAACAAATAATTTGGGAAATAAAGATGATAAGGTAAAATAAAGATAAATATGGATAAAATATAAATAGTTCAACTCACATAACATAATGTACAATTAAGTACTGCAGCGTTAGTCCTTTTTGTTGTTGGCTTATATATAAGGTAATATATATATTATGCAATGCATATTGCTTAGATACACCAAATCAAACATCGCATAAAAAATAATCTCAACATAACTAATATAAGTTTAACTAACGACTACTAATTTCGTGAGTAATTTTTTCTCCTGTGGCGGCGACTAGGTCACCTTGTTTGAATGTTGCCGGCTGACGGCCAGCCACCATTGATGGCTGGGCTGGACTTTGCCTTATCTGCTCAGTTTTCACCTCTTTCGAACAAAATGCACACTGGTCAAAACACAATCCCTAATTCTCCATTTCTGAACAAGTTTGCAGACATTATTAAAGGACATAGCTCTTCAGGTAATGAGAAAAATGTTGTGGAAATACAACCTATTCCTATGAAAAAACCGACTCTCATTGGTGGTATACCTACCATTAATTGGTCAGCAAGCGAAATACAACGAATGAATATCATAGAAAATTTGCAATATGCAGTGGTAGGCAAATTCTCCTATGGAGCTCCTGATATTAATGAGTTACGAGATTTAATTCCAAAACAGTGTGGATTATTGGGGGTCTTGTCAAATAGGCTTGCTTCGCAATAGGCATGTTCTGATTAGATGTGATGGGATGGATGATTATATAAAAATTCTATCGAAAAACTCCTACTACATAATTGCTAAGGATAGATATGCATATCAAAGGAGGCCTTTTATTTATGATGCAAACTTCAAAGCTGGTGAAGAGACGACAAAGGCTACGATTTGGATTTCATTCCCTGATTTGCTGCCAACATTCTTTGTGAAGGAAGTCCTGTTCTCACTGGCATCTGTGGTTGGGAAGCCCCTTCAATTGGATCTTGCTATGATAAATAAGACCCGGCCAAGTTGTGCTAGATTGAAGGTCCAAACGGATCTGCTTACTGAGAAGCCTGAGTTTGTACAAATGCAGTTAGAAGATGAATCCACTCTTGAGAAAAGAATTATTAATGTGAGAATACAATATGATTCTTTACCTGCTTATTGCATGAAGTGTAAATTACAAGGGCATGGAGAAGAAGAGTGTAAGGTCTTACATCCAGAGTTAGTACAACAGTATGATGACACTCAAAATACAACACTGAACATATACAACAGACAACTATACAAGGGGGTAGTAAAGAGTAGATGGAAGCCTACAAACAGGAGCTTTACAAAGAAAGTTGGGGAACTGATGACTGTTAAGGGACTGGAAAGGAAAGACATCAACGAGAACATCAATCCTTTTGCTATTCTTAATAAAAATGTACTAGTGGAAGAGGAGGTCGTAGAGGTAGAGGTGCAAAATCAGAAGCAGATAGATGAGCTGGTGGTTACAAGGGTTGAGAGTACACATGGGCTAGACTACAAGACTGATGAAAAACTTGAAATGGAAAACAAAGAAGATGGAGAAATAATTGAAGATTGTGGCAAACATGATGGGGTTGTTTCGGTTTACAACAAGGATATCATGCTTCTTAATGGAGGGGTTAGTAGTGCAATGCAGAGGGGAGATGTAGAGGATGAAGGAACTTCACAGAATCATTTGTCTAATACACTGAATTTACTGAATGCTGATTATTAGATTCCTTTACAAATTTTGGACCCAAACGAAGCATGGTATCTTGTACAATTGCAGGGTTCACTAATACAGGGAGGGATTGAGGAGGTTCACAATATGACAGAGTTGGCAGTGGTTTGTCCAAAATCACCACTAGTTCAAAAATTATATGAAATAGTGTCACATCAAGGGGCAATGGAGATACATGATAAAGGTCTCACACAGTCTAGTGATGTTGAAGATAAGAAGGAAAAGGAGAACCTGCAGGTGGAGAACTTGGTGTTTAATGAAGTAGGTGTTTCACCTGAAACAGTAATCACGCATAAAGGCAAAAATAAAGGGGAAGTATTACCCACAAGATCAAATCCAAAGAGAAGGGCTAGGAATGAGGTCAAATGATGTTGAAGTCCTTATTTTGGAATGTGAGGTCTGTTAGATCTCAAAATTCATTCCATAGAATTCAAATGTTACATAGACATCACAAGTTTAATATCATAGCATTGATGGAACCTTTTCAGAATGCTGATAACATTCAAAGATTCAAAAGAAGATTGGGTATGAAGTATTCTAATTATAACTGCAATGGTAAAATATGGGTGTTTATTCAAGAGAATATTCAGGTAGAGGTGTTGGCAGACTTTGATCAGATGCTGACTCTAAAACTGTTGTTTCTGGAGAATAATCAACATTTAATTGTTTCTATTGTGTATGCAAAGTGTGATGTTGAGGAGAGGATATAATTATGGAATGATATTTACTGTATTAGCAATGATATTCAGAATTCACCCTGGCTGATTGGGGGAGATTTTAATGTCATTATGAGTGACGAGGAGAAGATTGGTGGTCTGCCTGTATATCCTAATGAGTATGAGGATTTTGCATTTTGTGTGAACTCTTGTGATCTGGTGGAAGACAGTTTCAAAAGGAGTCCATTTACATGGTGGAATGGGAGGATTGATGATCAATGTATATTTAAAAGACTGGATAGGTACATGATGAACCAGGTTGGTCTTGGCTATTTTGGGTTGGTGGAATCTGAACATCTGGCAAGAACAGGGTCTGATCATGCTCCTATGCTACTAACTTGTGGCCAGAAGACAGATGTTGTTAGGAGACCTTTCAGATTTCTTAAGTTTTGGTCAGAACATGCAGAATTTCAGCAGGTAGTGAAGGATAACTGGATTTCAGAAGGAGTAGATGTGTTTATTAGATTGAAACAAAAGATGAAGAAGATTAAAACTGCCTTGTCTAACTGGAGTAGAATAACTTTTGGAGATATTTTCAAACAATTATCTATTAGGGAGGAGATTGTGAGGGTGAAAGAGGCATTATTTGAAATAAGCCCTACAGCAGGGAATAAAGAGATTTTACAGAAAGCCCAAGCAGAGTTAAAAAAGTATGTGCATTTTGAAGAAGAGTATTGGAGACAGAAAGCAGGTATTCAATGGTTTACAGAAGGGGAGAAGAACACAAGGTTTTTTCCCAGTATAGTGAGAGGCAGAAGGAAAAGATTGAGCATAAACAGAATTCAGAATAAGGATGGAGAATGGGTAGAAGGTGAAGAGCTACTGTCTGCTGCTGCTCAGGAGTGTTTTCAGAAGCAATTCACAGGCATTCATAATATGGAGAAAGTCCCTCTATTGAGACATATTCAGAAAAGGGTTACTGATGAAGACAACAGAAGATTAAATGATTTTCCTTCAATAGAGGAAGTTAAAAACGTAGTGTTTGATCTCAATGGGGACAGTGCTAGTGGTCCTGATGGGTTTACTGGACATTTTTTCCAACAATGTTGGGATATAGTTGGGGATGATGTGGTTAATGTGGTTGGTGCTTTCTTTAATGGTGTCACCCTTCCTAAGTCTATTACACATACTCATTTGGTCCTACTTCCAAAGAAAGATATTTGTCAATCTTTCTTAGACATGAGGCCAATTAATTAGTTTGAGTAATTTTCTTAATAAAGTGATCTCAAGGGTGATGAATGATAGAGTAGGGGTTCTTCTTCCATCCCTGATTTCAGAAAATCAGTCTGGCTTTGTGAAAGGAAGAAGCATTACTGAAAATGTGTTACTTGCTCAGGAGATTATTGTTGATATTAGAAAAAGGGGTAAGCCAGCAAATGTGGTGATCAAGTTGGATATGGCAAAAACATATGATAGGGTGGAATGGGGCTTTCTTATAAAGGTGTTGGAAGAAATGGGTTTTGATAATAGCTTTGTTGATAAAATCTGGAGACTGGTTGCTAACAACTGGTATTCTATACTTATCAATGGACATGCTAATGGTTTCTTTCACTCATCTAGGGGAGTGAAACAAGGAGATCCTCTGTCCCCTGCTTTGTTCATACTAACTGCTGAAGTTCTATCTCGAAGCTTAAATGCTTTGTTCTGTAATGAGGTCTACAAGGGGTTTGGATTACCAAAATGGAGTGATCAGATTAATCATCTTGCCTATGCAGAGGATACTATAATTTTTACGTCAGCAGATGGTAATTCATTAGATGTATTGATGACAACTCTGAGAGATTATGAGAAGCAGTCAGGGTAGATGATTAATAAAGAAAAGAGTTCTTTATTAGAGGCAAGTTTCCACTAATGTATTTGGGATGCCCAATTGGTCATGCCAAGAAGAAGAAGGTACACTTTGCAGAATTGATGAAAAAAGTGCACAATAAGTTGCAAGCCTAGAAAGGAAAAATATTGTCATTTGGAGGTGAGGCTGTGTTAATTCATAATGTGTTAAACAACATACCTATTTATCTTTTGTCTGCTATTAATCCTCCAAGGTGTGTTATTCATGATTTGCATAGAGTTTTTGCAAATTTTTTTTGGAATTTTAGGGAGGATGGAAATAACAAGCATTGGGTAGCTTGGTCAAATTTATGTAGACCCAAACATGAAGGTGGTGTGGGATTTAGATTTTTGTTTGATATTTCTAAAGCTTTATTTGCTAAACTATGGTGGGTCTTTAGAATAAGAAAGACTATTTGGTCTAACTTTATGTGGAATAAATATTGTAAAAAGGAGAGACCTCAGGTGGTTGAATGGAAAAATGGATCTTTAACTTGAAAGTATATGCTGGAAGCTAGAGGTTTGATAGATCAACATATTTGGTAGGAACCTAAGTGTGGCCATTCAAGTATCTGGTATGATAATTGGTCACAATTAGGTGCACTGCATTACATAGTTCCTCTGGACAGTGCTAGAAATGTGCAATTGGATGAAGTGAAACAATGTTTTTTGAATGGGGAATAGAACTATGACTTGCTTCAAACAAGTTTTGGGGATGATATTAGTAGACATGTAATACAACTCCTGAGGAGTTTAGAAGATGAACAACAGTGGGATAAACCATGGTGGATGCTGAAGACTTCTGGAAAATTCACTGTAGGTTCTGCATGGGATTTTCTAAGGGAGAAGCAAGAAATCTGTTTAAAATATAAGTATATTTGGAGTGCAGGAGTTCCTTTTAAGATATCGCTCTTCAATTGGAGGCTATGGAAACAAAGACTTCCTAGTGGAAAAGTTCTTATCAGGAATATGATGGGTGATGGGGTAGTGTGTGGTTGCTGTGATGATGGAGTTCAGGAGACTATTGAACACTTATTTATTAGATGTTCATTCACTAATTCTATGTGGAGATATTTTGCAGGATCAACAGGTGTGGAGGGCCGTTTCTTGCAGTTGAAAAATACTTTGTATAAATGGTGGAATGCAGATGTTTCTGCAAAACTTAAACCTGTTTTAATGGCTGTGCCACTGTTTATTTGTTGGCAAGTGTGGAAGAGAAGAAGTGCCTTGAAATTTGGTGGTTCTATGTCTTATCTGAGTATGAGAGGAGGGATAGCAAATAATTTAATTCTATTGGCTAAGCAGTTGTATCCTTGGATGTACCACCTGCCTAATAACTGGCCTGAATTGGTCAGATATTTGACAGGGTATACTCCTAGAATTGATTGTAAGGTGGTTTATTGGAAATTACCTAGACATAATACATTCAAATGCAATACAGATGACTCTTCAAAAGGGAATCCAGGACCAAGCTCTTCTGCTTTTTGTATTAGAGATGATCAAGGTAACCTTGTGTATGCTGAAGGAAATATGATTGGACTATCAAACAATCTTATTGCTGAAGTGGTAGCTATAAGACTAGGGCTGGAATATTGTAGGATCCACAATTTACTCCCACTAATTCTAGAAACGGATTCTTTAGCTGCAATGAAAATGATTGAAGGGGCTTGGCACAGACCTTAGGAAGTGACTATGGAGGTCAGAAGGATACAAATTCTGAAGGAAGGTTTGGAGGTGGCCATAGTACACACACTGAGAGAGGGAAACAAACTGGTAAATTTTATGGCTAATATTGTGTTTTCTTTTGCAGGTACAAATTTTATAAATTAGAACAATTTCCAAGAGTTACCTAGTGAAGCTAAGACAATTCTAAATATGGATAAAAGCCAAATTCCTAATTTGAGGATAAGGAGGATTCAGAATGGAAATTATGCACAAGACAAATGATTGTGATCAAAACATATGAAGAAGCAGATATTTCAAGCTTAAAGAAATACAACATTCATACAATACTCTGAAGATGGCGAATATAGTGCGAGTTTATCACAATCGGAGAGACAATGGTACAACAACAGTGAGCAGATTACAGAAAAAGGAAATTACATAAACAAACAACAATAACAGTGAGTCGATTACAGAATAAGGAAAATACAGATACAGGTACAATAACAGTGAGCAGAGCACTGAGCAAGGAAAATACGTAAACAGGCAACATTAACATTCATACAATACTCTGAAGATTGCGAAAATAACGAGTTTATTCGGAGGGACAATAGTAAAACGACAAAGAGCAGATTTCAGATGAAGGAAAATACCTAAGAAGGCTGCAGTAACCTCGTTGCAAAGCTTTTGACAGTGGTATTAGCTCCTTGTTGGGCTCAACCTGTCAAAGCTAAGGGATGAAGGTTACGAGGTCATTTTTTTGGTATATGCTGAACAAATATTCAAAGGGAATGAGGCTATCACCTGACATGAAGTTTCGATTGAAGTACACTGAGCGGGAGAAGTCTCCGATTGGGAGGATTTCATGATGTTGGTGAGACTAGACAACGTTCGAGATGAAATACACCCCAAACTCGTTGTACTGTTGTTGTGATTTCAAGTTGTTGGAGGATGGCCGGAAAGACATCGACGATGATGGTTGTTGCGGCGAGTCACTTTCCATTTTCCCATTTCCCCTTTCCATTTTTGTTTCTATTTTGTTTCCTAATGACTAATTAGGTGTTGGATCGGGTCCTCTGTTGGGCCTGATCTTCATGTAATGTAGTCCATCAATAAAAAGGGCTTGCCCATCTTTAATTAAAAAAAAAAAAGTTTAACTAACACTATTCTTATACCCTATCTCCAATGATCCCTGAGGTATATTCCAACAGAGTGGGGTTATTATGGTCATTTTGTGCATGTATAATCTATAATCAAAGCCATTCAACCTTTTTAGCTTTTTTTCAAATGTATTTTTAGCTTGAGATAAGCATCACACAACAGTGAGCACACGCTGTATAAACCATCAAATGATTCAAATCTTATATAAAAATAGCAAATTCTTTTTATTGTTTTCCCTTTCTTAAATGTACTTTGTCACCAAAAATTCACAAATCCTTCCAAAAACTTCTTTTTTTCTCCTCCTCTCTCAAAACCCAAAAGGGAAAAAGGAAAGAAAAAAAAAGGACTAAAATTATCACTAAGCGAATGTTTCCTTCTTGTTGGATAGAGAATGGAAGCTGATGTTTCTATTCTTTCAACAAAGTAAAAAAAAGATTACCTTTTTGTGGGATTTTCTTAAAAATTAGCGTAAAGTGTTGTGGGGTTTTGTGAGATTTGAGATGTGCTTGTGGAGTCGAACATGGTGAATTGAATTGATACTTTTTGTTTTTGTGGGTTTTTGGGTTTCTTCATATTTTCTTGATAATTGGCAGAAAGGGTTTGTTAGAGATGATGAATTTGTGGGTATTTTGGTACTTGAGTGTTGTTTGTCTTTCGGGTTGTAAAGTTCTTGGTAATGTGGTTTTGGTAGGAAAGAATGAAACTTTATCGTTTGAAGACATTGAAGCTAATTTTGGTGAGTTAAATCTTACTTTTACTTTGCTATGCCCTTATTTGTTTTGTATTTAGTATTGATCTTTGTTCTAGTTTGTATTATGTTGTAAACTGGAATGGTTTGGGAGTGATATTGAATGGAAATTGGTAGGTGAGTTTGTTTAAAAGTTTTAGTAGCTTATGTATACTGAAATTTTTTGTTTAATTTTACCTGCCTCTGTTACATGGTAAACTAAATCCTATTTGCAATCTAGTTTTTGGCAATTTGGAGTTGTCGATAGGTCATTGTTGGGAAATAGAAGTTATCTACCATTCTGTACAGAAGAAACTTCACTCTTGTTAAGCAAGTTTACCCTTTTTCTACTGTTTCCTTTGTTGTTCGAAAAGGAATCAACAGATCTTTATTTGCATTGTGAAAGATTAGTCCAGAAGGAACTGAAAGAAATTGCATTCAGGGCTCATGACGTTCTGTTATTGGCAATGGAATTGATCTTCTTTTTTTGTATACTAATTTGGTTTCGCAAATTGGGTAATGATAAATAGTTAACCAAGCCTGTAGGGCTTGTTTAAGGCCATAGATTGATATCCTCAATTTACACATAATCAGGACATCATTGATCAATAAAACAGGAGATTGAGACGTATACACATCCGCTTCCAAGTTTCCTTTGAGAAATGCATTGAAAATGTCCAATTGCTGAAGAGCCCATCTGTTGGAGATTGCCAAGGAAAGAACAACTCGGACTGTTGTAGGCTTGATAACCGGACTGAAAGTGGCATCATAATCTATTCCCTCAACTTGATCCTTTGACTACCAAGCGATCATTGCACCGCTTGATGGTGCCATCAAGATGGTGTTTGAGTCGGAAAACTCATTTGCAACCCACAATATTGGAATGTGATGGTTTAGGAACAAGTTCCCATGTTTGATGTTGTATCAAAGCAGTTATTTTAGAGCTCATAGCTTTTCTCCATGATGGAACTTTGAGTACTTTTGTGTAGCATGTTGGTTTCGAAAGAGTAACAGAGGAAGATTTAACTTTTATCATCCGAAACAGACGAAAACCAGAAACTTCTTCTTAGTATTTTGTCTTAGAACCATTGGATAAGTGTGTCCAGGTGGTTGTGATGGCTCAGTAGGAGTTGGAAGGATATCCATTTTCTGCTCCGAAGGGAAATTAATGTGATCTTGAGAAGCACTAGAAGATGAGAAGCTAAAACCAGAATTGTTGTTGTTAGAAGAATCTACTGAATTATGTGGAAGTTTCGAAGATGATGGTACAATTGAGTCAGGTTGCTGTATTGACGCAATTAATGTGAGCCAATGAGTGGAAATAAATTTCCCCGGAGGAATGCCTAGGACATAGGAATCAAACAACTTTTTCTCCTTCTATAGAGAACAGGTTTCATCAATATGAACATGTCTACTAAGATAAATTTTACTATCATGAGGATTGTAGCAGACATACCCATGATGGTCCTTGGCGTAACCGAGAAAAACACAAGCTGCTAAAGACACGACTCAATTCATAATCTGGTGAAGTGTCCTGAAGCTTTTCAAATAGTGAGACATGTTGAAACACTTGAGTAGGGATCCTGTTAACTAAGTATGCAATGGCATGCACAGCGAACTTCCAAAATCTAGATGGAACTGCAGAATAAGTGAGCAGGGTGAGGCATGTATCCACTAGGTGTCTGATTTTCCTTTCAACTTGACCATTTTGCTGATGTGTATGACGACAAGTAATGTGATGTTGAATACCAGGTTCCTTCAAATAAGTATTGACAGTACAAAATTCACCATCCTAATCTGATTGGAAATTAATGATTTTGGTTTGAAACTGTTTTCAACCAATTTGTGGAATTCAACAAAAGTAGAAAGAACCTCATTTTTTTGTTTAATTGTGAATAACCAATAATAACGAGAGAAATCATCCACAAATAGAATAAAATACTTGTTTCCATTAAAAAAGATAGTTGGGAGTTGGTCCCCATACATCTCCTTGAATCAATTCCAATGGCTTATATCAATAGAGGCAGTGACAGGTAAAGAAATCTGACTATGTTTGCCTAAACAACAAACTTGACATAGGCCTGAGGATTTTATCGAGTTACTAGGCAAACAAAGCCTATATTAACATTAAAGGAGACTGTTGGTGACCAATCCGAGCATGCCAATCGGGTGCAGCAGTCCATACTGATTTAAAAGGCTTGCTCTGACTTGTAATGTCCTCTAATGTAGCAATAGGAACCCTGTAAATTCTGTCCTCAATTAGTCCCTTCAACAACACCTTTTTATTGTTTGATTGTTTCACAGTAAACTCATCAGTCAAATTTCAAAGAGCATTGAGTGTATTCAGCAAATTTATTAACAGACAACAACTGTTGTATGTCAGGCACATGTAAAACATTTTTCAAATGAAACTGATTATTACTAGAAGATAATGTAGTGTGACCAATGTTTTTAATGTGCAAAGCATGTCCATTGCCTATAGTGACCATGTCAGGTCCTTTGTACTCCTCTGAGAATCTCAAGTGCAGACAAATCAGGAGTCATGTGATGAGAAGCAACAGGTTTAGGAAACCAATCATTGGAAGAAGCATTAACATTGGCGGCATTGGCAGTGATATTATTAGGAGGATCATAACGTTTGCGACATCACTTAGCTTGATAATTATTGAGTCCACAGATCTGTCAAGGATTATGAAACCATGTCTTGTTTCCTTTAGAGGATGCATTATTGTTTTTCTGGGAGCTCTGATGGAATTGACGTGCAGATGTAGTGTGTTGTCGAGTAACAATGGCAACAACAAAGATTGGTTTGCGAGAGTTCTGCAAGAGGATCTCATGAACCATAAGTCTACTAGAAAGATCAGAAAATGATACCCGTGTCTTTTCTGCAGATAATGTGGCAATGACAGGATGATAATCAGAAGGAAGTAATTGGAAAATGGTGGCATTGAATTCATCAGGAGACAGGTGTGCCTGCCGCGACAAGCTCGTCAGCGATAGCCTTAGCTTCGCGAAGAAATTGATCCAGTGGTTTGTCACCAAGTGTAATGTTTTGCAAGGTGATGTGTAATTGGACTCTTCTAGGGCTGTTGCTTATGCCAAATGCATTTGAGAGAGTGGTGCAAGCTTCAAAGGCAGTATCTAAACCAGTCACAAAAGGAAAAATTTCCTTGGTTAAAGATGATAAGATCCAACTTAGTAAGAGTTGGTCTTCTTGTAACCACTTTAGATACTCAGAATTTGGGTTTGATTGACTTGTTGTGGTGTTGATGATGGTGGAGGGAGGTGCTGGTGTACCATTGATATGATTGAATAAGATTGTAACATTTGATGATAGGAACAATTTGTGTTTTCCAAGTCAAGTAGTTTGTTGGTTTGAGTTTTATAGAAAAAGAAAGTTGAGCATGGGGTAAAGTAGCAAAAAGACTTGGAGTGCTTAAGGTTGTTGTTGTAGAGGTGGAATCTGAAAGTTGAGAGTTGATGATTCCATTGTAGGCTCTGGTACCATGTTGCACGATCAGATATTGAGAGAATTCAGTGTGTTTTCTATTGAGTAGAATTGCTGAATATATACACAGTTGTTTACAAGAAACTACAGAAGAATACGGAGATAATATAGCTAACACTTAGCTATATATCCCAAACTGTAGCTAACAAAACTTATCTATCCTAACTTATAGAAATCACTATCTTAACTTATAGTGATTGAACTTTATCTCTAACAGTAAGAAATTGTGGATGTAGTATAATTTGATTCATGATATTTTACTGCTGCTACTGTTGCTTTTTCATTGAAACTTAGTCTTGTTTTCCTAAAACTTCTTTTTGGCATGTTGTCTACTTTCTTTGATGCTGTTGTAATTTGTACTAAATGTATCTTTTTCAAATATCAGCTCCCTCAGTGAGGGGATCAGGCAAATGTGGGACATTGTATGTGGCGGAGCCTTTAGATGCCTGCTTGACTTTGACTAACAAGGTTGAACCAGTTAAAAATAGCACCCATGATCTATTCTTGCTGATAATAAGGGGTGGATGTAGCTTTGAAGATAAAGTCAGACAAGCCCAGGCCGCAGGTTTCAAGGCAGCCATTATCTACAACGATGAATATGGTGATCTAGTTGCAAGTAATGAACTCTTCCACTTAAAAAATTATTGATTTAGTGCATTCTGAGGTTACAACTTGATGGCAAACTTAGATTCTAGTTAAATATCTGATTCAGCTCAAACTCTCTGGTTCTGGGTTCCAGAATAAAGCTTGAAATGGACTTACTTGATACTTAGTTATGTAAGTGGCAAGAGGTCATAAAATGGCTTATTGATTTTTTTTCTAAGCGAAATATCACTGAAACTGATCGAAGTCTCGTATCCCGCCAGGCGGCGCCAGCCAATACTCCACTAATCTTGATTTATTGAGGTAGAAAGTAAGGTGGTGTTCTAAAAAGTAAACAGATTTCAATAAACTCTTCCTCTTGAATTTATTGATTAGTGCATTATGTAGTTACAATGTATGGCAATGCCAGATGTTTGTTAAAATATTTGATTCAGCTCGAACTAGGGTTTTGGGTTCTAGAATGAAGGTTGAAGACCTGAAGTGGTCTGTCTTACTTGATACTTGGTTATGTATGTAGCAAGAGGTCATAAATGGCTTATGGATTAATTTTAAGCGGATATCACTGTAACTGATTGAAGTCTTGTATCCTGTCAGCTAATACTCCATAATCTTGATTTATTGGAGTAGAAGGTGGTGTTTTGAAAAGGCAAATGGATTTTACTACTCACGTTTACATAGGACTCACTACTGACTCCACAAACTCGGTAGAACCAGCTATGTCACATTAGGCAATCTCATTACCAAAACTGCTCGACTTTGCTCTAAAATGTTAAACACAATGGAAGATTTGATCTTTTTAATAGAGCTTTCTTCATCTTCAAAGCACCTCAGATTCCTTTCACGCCAAATGGACCACCAAATACATGAAGGTATAGTGCACCCCCATTCCCTTTGCTACTTGTTCCTACCCTTGATGTTCCAGCACTTCAACAGCTCAGTTGTCTCTGAGCATGCACCATTTAAGTCCTACCATTGACGGAACAGTTACCATAATTGATCAGTGATGTAGCAGTGTAAAACAAATGATCTATGCTCTCTGAACTTGATCCACATAAAAAGCACCTCAAGCACAATTCAAATGTCGTTTTTGTAAGTTATCCTGGTCCCTGGATAACAGTTGTACAAGTTCTTTTTTTTTTCTCTTGATAAGTGACAGTTATACAAGTATGTTTATAAGTCATGACTGTTTTCAGCTGAAAACTGCTTCAGCACTGATAACTGGGTGAAAGGTGATTGAGGAAAATTGTTAAGAAATAACACATTTTCACTAACAATGTCTATTGCTTTTTGCTATCCTGATCTTATATTTGATGTAATGGTTTACTGACATTCTGGGATTTAAGTCCTGGTATTTAAATGGTGCATAAAAACTAGACAGCGTACATGTAAATGTGGTTCTCTTTGATTACTACCCGGTCAGAAAGACAAAATGACATCATTATGCAACAGTGCTCTATATGTGGGTGACTTCTGATCATTCATCGAAGTAGCATCCTTTGTTGATATATCAAGAGCTTTTCTAGAAGTTCCTTCTCTCTCTCTCATGGGGAAGACGGTGTCTTAGCATATAGCTGACTTAATAATGAGATTCATACTCAAGTCATATTCGCAGGGTTTTTCCACCTATTTTTGTTGCAAGTGGAGACCATCTTCTACTTAAAAAAGCAGCTTTAAAAATATGTGAAGTCAGCTTGCTCATTTTATAGCAAGCTCAAACAAACAAGTCTTATTTTGCTGGCAATTGTTCTATTTGTCACAATTCGATATACATCTTCTAGGCTTGGTTTTAGCCTCTGGTTTCTCAATGTAATGCATCAGGAATTTTCATGCTCGAAAACTGAGAAACTAGGAGACAACTATGTCACTGACCATTTTCCCTGTGAAAGGGGAAACAAAAAAAGAGAACCAAGAAATTGTCTGAAAGAAGCAAAACCACTTTTAACTCTTGCTTCATGTTGCTCAAGTATTTAAAACTGTTGAATTTTGAACATCGAAGTGTTTAACTAGTCACATGATACAGTGGCAGGAAACTCTGCTGGTGTACAGATTCCCGCGGTGTTTGTTTCTAGAGTTTCAGGGGAAAGACTGACAAAGTATGCTGGTGACATTGATGTTGAAGTATGGATAATCCCAAGTTTTGAGAACTCTGCCTGGTCCATCATGGCTATATCATTCATTTCGTTACTAGCTATGTCAGCAGTGCTTGCTACTTGCTTCTTTGTCCGTAGACATCGGATACGAAGAGACCGGCCTCGGGCCTCACGTGTTCGTGAATTTCATGGAATGAGTAGTCGTTTGGTGAAAGCTATGCCAAGCTTGATATTTACATCAGTTTTGGAGGATAATTGTACATCAGTAACATGTGCTATCTGTCTTGAAGATTATATTGTGGGAGACAAGCTTAGAATTCTTCCTTGCCGGCACAGTAAGTTTTTCTCTCTTCCTGAGGTATTGTGATTTTCAGCTTGTTCATATATAAAGGTTCTGTTTGGCACTTAGGTAAAAGCAATGAATGGACTAATTCCTTGGGGTTGGTTCCTTCCTTGGGAGAAGCTCATTCTTTTTGAGTTGTTGTCACTTGACAAGGTTTTCCTATTGTGTTTTCCGAGTTACACCCTGGTGATTGGTTTCTAAAATTGCTTGACATAGCTTACGTTGGGGTTGGTGATATGCACTATTGGTAGATTTCAGGGTTTATTACATATTTTAGGACTTCCTCAGGGAATTTAGAAGTGGCACTTCTGGCTTCCCTTCATCTCTGACTTATGGCCTAGCGCAACCACATCTCAGGCAGCATGATGGATTCTGTGCTTGCTTAAAGAATGTTTTCACTTTCTGGACGAAGGACACTCTATTATCCGGTCGCATTATTGCTACTTGTTTGGCGACCAAACTGTGTACTTCTGTTCATGTCTTTCCGTCTGTCAAAAGGTTACGTCATGTCCCTCTATTGGGTAAAAACTCTGATGTAATCACTATAACATGCATGCACTTTTGAGGTGAAATTTTGCAAATTTTCAACTCTATATCATAATATTACTTACAAACACAACAACACACTCAGTGTGGTCCCACAAGTGAGGTCTGGGGAGGGTAGGGTGCACACAGACGTTACTCTTACCTTTGTGGTGTAAAGAGACTCTTTCTGAAAGATCCTAGGCTCATAAAAATCGTTTTTCAAAATAAGTTTGAGAAAAAGAAAGAGTAAATAAGCTATGATGAACTATCAGGGAAAGAAAATACTGACAACTAAATTGTAAAGATAGCCAAATTATAAGTAACAACCGTAGTAATAACTGAAGAATAGGCTAATGCTAACAAAATAAACTACTATTGGTTTTTAACAAAAAAAAAAACTACTATTGTAAGGGAGCAGATAGGTGCTCCGGTCTAGAACCATGCGCTTATCACTAGGAAGAGAGAAGTTGCTCGACTACTACTAACCGTCTATCCTAATCCTCGACCTCCATGCTCTCTTATCTCGAGTCATGTCCTTAGTGAGCTGAAAATGAGTCATGACATGTCTAAGAGTCCGGAGCCAAAAGGGCAGGAGAGACAAGATTAGAAACGAGGATATACTGGACAAGGTGGGAGTGACCTCTGTAGCAGACAAGATGAGAGAAGTGAGGTTGAGATAGTTCATGCATGTGAAGAGGAGAAGCACAGATGCCCAATGAGGAGGTGCAAGAGGCTGGTAGTGATAGGTCTAAGGAGATGTAGGAGTAGATTGAGGAAAGATTGGGAAGAGGTGATTAGACATGTGAGTACGGAGCCAAAAGGGCAAAAAATTGAGTGAAATTTCCAAAAGGGCAACAAAAAATAAGGTTGAAACCAAATGGGCAACATTTAAACGGAAGGGTGACGCCGTGAAATTTTATGGAGGAAGGCACAGTCTCCCATGCACCTTACAAGGCGCAAGGCGACATGGTACTTGTAAGTTGCAGGTTTGCTTGCGCCTTGTAAGGCGCATGGGAGCCTGCGCCTTACTCCTTGCCATAAAAAAAAGTTTAGTCACTATAGAAAAAAACGTAACCAGTGCATAAACATTTTTTTCTTTTTGTTTTTTTATATATAGCTTCAACCCTTCAATAATATTGCAAGAGATCTGAGAATACAATATTACAACTAGCACTATCATAACATTAAAAAAATGGATTATATTTGTCATTTTTCATAGTAAAACTATTGCACGTTAAATATAGTCCAATGGAAATCTTTTGACTATTTCATAAAGATAAAAAACGAATCTGATTGTATATGATTCTGACAGTAAGTAGTATACATTAATCCAAGGCGTAAACGGTTTTTTCTAGAGTGACTAAACTATTTTTTTTATGCTAAAGAATAAGGCGCAGGATCCCATGTGCCTTACAAGGCGCAAGCAGACCTGCGACTTACAAGTACCATGTCACCTTGTGCCTTGTATGGCACATGGGAAACTACGCCTTCCTCCATAAAATTTCACGGCGTCACCCTTCCATCTAAATGTTGCCCTTTTGGTTTCAACCTTACTTTTTGTTGCCCTTTTGGAAATTTCACTCAAATTTTTGCCCTTTTGGCTCCGTACTCACATGTCTAATCACCTCTTCCCAATCTTTCCTCAATCTACTCCTACATCTCCTTAGACCTATCACTACCAGCCTCTTGCACCTCCTCATTGGGCATCTGTGCTTCTCCTCTTCACATGCATGAACTATCTCAACCTCACTTCTCTCATCTTGTCTGCTACAGAGGTCACTCCCACCTTGTCCAGTATATCCTCGTTTCTAATCTTGTCTCTCCTAGTCTGCTCATACATCCTTATTTTTGCTATCTTCCTCTTCTGAAATCTGAACGTAAGAGTTCTTGACGGACCAACATTCAATCCATGCAACATAGCCGGTCTAACTACCATTCTATAGAACTTACCTTTTAAGTCTTGGTGACACATTTTTATCACATAGGTCACCAATCGAGCCTCCATTTCATCCATCCTGCTAAAATATGATGTGCCATCCCCATTTTTTTGGATTATTGATCCAAGATACTTGAAGCTTCCTCTCTTGAGGATGACTTGTGTATCAATCCTTACTTACCCATCTGTCTCCTGTGGTTCGTCACTGAACTGACACTCCATGTATGGTTTAGTCCTGCTTAACGAGCTCTAGGGTCTGTCTCCAAATCTCCGATTGTTATCAACTACGCCACGTGACTTGTCGATCAATACCATGGACGAGATCAATACTATGACAATTCATTCATCACCAAGGAAAATAAAAACGGGCCGAGAGCTAATCCTTGGTGCAATCCCATCTCGACTGTGTTTCGAATCTCCTGTCCTCACTTGGGTCTTGGATCCATCGTACATGTACTTGATCACTCTAATGTACGCAATAGGTACACCTCTAAATTCCAAGCATTTCCATAAAATCTCCCTTGGGACTGTCCTATGCCTTTTCTAGGTCAATGAACACTATATGTACACCTCTATTCCTCTCCCTATACAATCTCCTTAGAAGGTGAATGGCTTCCATTGTCGATCGCCCCATCTTGAAGCTGAATGGGTTCTCAGAAATAGACACATTACTCCTCATATTCTACCAGAACTTTTGATTGAAGGTGTCGTATGTGTTTCAGCATATCCATTGCATGGTCTTTTTGAAATCTATGCAGATCTAGATGGATGTTGTTTTTAGAGCAGAAATTCAGATTTGTACCATTGCTTGAGGAGTGAATTGGAATTAATGTTGTCAAAGAAATCAGAAACCTTAGTCTAAAGCCCTTGCATAAATCCTGCCCTGAAACCTTGTTAGCGAAGTAATATTGTAGAAGTGGAGTTAATTTCTTCAGGGGGATCAGAAGTTCCTAAGCTCTGGGTATCTCAGAGTTCACAGCCAAGAGAATTTTAGTTCATGAGCATGTCATGGCTATTGTTGCAGAGCTTAGTACACGTGCTGGGTTTGATTACTGTCAACTATTTCTGAAAACCCTAAGCATTTTAGCTCTCATGTTTTATTGCAGAGGTGTAATTTTTTTTATATTGGTAAAGTAGGTGTTTTATTGATGTAAAAAGAACAACATGAAGAGAATGCTGTTCAAGGGTACATGTAGATTATTTTATAGAATGGAACAACGGAACATGCTGATTGTTTTTATAGATTTGATATTGAGATTGATAATGTTGGTTGAAATTCGATAAGTTTGTATTTTCTGTGAATAATGCACTTTACATTGAAGGATTACACATGATGTTTTTTGTTAAAACTTCCAGGAGTTGTTGCTCTTTTGCACTTTCCACTTCTAAAAATATTGAGTAATATTCAATAACTATATTCTGGATCCATATCTATGAACATTAGTTCTGCAATAGTCATTGTCAAGATTCTAGGCAGCAAACTATGGTAAAACCTCAAAGCTACAGTTAAAGTGTGGTCAGAATATTACCCTCGTCCCTGCTGCTATATCTCATTGTGAATGTGCTAATTTGGTATATCTATGGGATTTAGTTTTTAGTTAATATGAATACTTTCCCAATCTGGGCAGTAATTTGTTGATACATGTCATATACTGTTTGTTCTCATCAGATTTCTTGTCTACTGGAGAAGTTGTCATTTTTCCGTAATGGATCTCCTCGGAATTTTTGCAGAATTTCATGCTATGTGCGTTGATGCATGGCTCACATCATGGAGAACGTTTTGTCCCGTCTGTAAACGTGATGCAAGAACTAGCAATGGTGAGCCACCAGCATCAGAATCTACACCATTGCTTTCTTCTAGTCTAGCTTCTTTATCTTCGTTGTCATCCCTAAGATCGTCATTAGCTTCATCATCAGCAATACAAATAGGCCAAGGAGCATCCCGATCCCCTTCAGTTTCTCGTCCTCTATCAATTTCTAGTACTCCTTATAACCACCAGTCACTTCAGTCCTACCATCAGTCGCCTCATCTTAGTATAAGCCGCAGTTCACTTGACCTTCAGAATGTGTCTTCCCAGAGATCTCGTGCATCTTATTTGATTTCCCCTCACTCGTTGGGCTATCCTTCTCTATCTCCTCTTAATTCAAGATACATGTCACCATATATTCCTAGTCCAGGAAATGCCTCGTCCAGTTATATTGGCTCCTCAAGTCGGCATCCCAACCCACTGCGTCATAGTGAGTCAACCACTAGCTTTTCGCCATTTGCTTCAGCTCAGTCTCTTCCGGGATGTGAGTCGTGATGTGTTGGTTCTGGAAAATCTGGGTTCAAGTTTGCGCTACCCTTTTAACAAAGATCAATGAGTTTGGGTCATCTTCACCTCAAATAACACCTAAAGACAATGCAACAGCTTTGGAGATGCAGCTCTGGCATATGGGCAGACAGGAAAATGACAGGAAGCCCTGGATTTGTATATTATTAGTGTGACACTAATGTTATAGATTTGGTTTCTATATTGAGGTTTTTACTATTTTTTATTTTGAGGTTTTTACGAGTGCACGCGCAAAGCGATGGGTGTTCATGCTGTATGCAGTAGCCCTCTTTTACGTACCCTTCTTGTTTAGTGCTATGGATGTTAGCAGTCTCCATTTGCAAGATGGTTTAGGTCTTTTTAGTTGAAACCTTTTGCTTAGGGTTTGAGCTTGTATGTATAGAGTATTGACACAGATGACTGAAGCTTCTAGTTTGAATGTATTGGGTCAGTTGTAATCAGAGGATGAACAGGTTTAACGTTTCACAATAAGGATGATGCGTCGGTCCCGAATCGATTGGAGTTGGTTATATGAATCTTTACTGATCATATTTTGTTATTTAAATTGGTTCACCCCCCCCCCCCCCCCCCCCCCCCCCCCCCCCCCCCCCCCCCCCCCCCCCCCCCCCCACACCCACACCCACACACACACAAAAATCTTGACATTTGGCCAATGGTTTCTGTTTATTTGGCCCATGTAAATATGGGGTTGATGGTTTTCATCTTTCCTCTCAATTTGGATACAAGATCTTCACCAAAGAATAGCAATTTTCCAGCCATCATTACTGATTTTGCAATAATGAAAGTGTAAAATTAGTAGTATCAAATTGGTCTGGATTGTAATGTCGATCACATTTTTTTTAATTCTAGAGTTAAATACATGAGTTATCTTCTTCTGATTTCAACAAGCTGCGGGATTTAACAACATATTATGTACAAGAACAAAACAAGAGCATTCTTGTTTTTGTTTTTTAACTCATTATACACAACACAAAATAATATTTGAGCCCACTTCCTCCACAACTTCAATAATAAATAAAGAGAAAATAGGCAAATGTCTCCCTAACTTATTATCGAATTATCAACTACACACATATACTTTGTGGGGGTCCTATTACATTCCTGAATTTTTCAAAAATAAAATATATACCACCCTAAAACTAGACAACCACATTCTCAACATGTAGTGATGCTCACTCGTTGCCAACTGTTATTTGTTATTTTTTCCTTTGTATCTCCTTTTTCATTAATTACAAAAAGATCTTTACTCTTTTTATTCCTCCTTCTTTTCTCTTTTGTTTTTCATTCACTTCTTCCAAATTAGTCATCCACGAAAAAAATCGAAGCTATTTTTATTAGCATTTTTTCATCACTTTATATCAACCTTCAGGCAACTTGACGAGCTTGATTACTCATCTCTTTTCTTTTTTTGAATTTTTTTATTATGTTATTTCTTTGTCTCCAGGACACCAAATTTGTAATATTTTATTTACGGGTTGTTGATGGTTAAATTCTTGGGTCTTCACCAAACAACAATAGAGATTGAAGATAAAATCTGATGGTTGATGTATGTTACTGGCCTAAAATCGGTGAAAAGGTAGATTAATAGTATTGATATTTTGAACTAATTTGAGATTGATAAAAATGAAAAAAGATGGATAATCAGATCAATACCCAAAACTCATGTTTAGTTTGCTTTATGAAATTCATGATCGAAAAAAGTTATTTTATAGTCATAATTGTTTTAATTCACTGGATTTCTCCAATAATTAAAAAAAATTCAATAATAGAATGAATTTTTATGATGGAAGGTGTTTAATAATTCTATTCTTTTTTTAGGTTTGTTTCTCCTATCTTTCTTCTTCTGCTTTTTTTTTTTGGTCTTTACTTTGTGAATTTTTTTGGAATAGTGAGATTAAGGACAATTTGATTTTTCCGGCAATATGAGTAACAATTTTAATAATTATTTGATGATTTGCTTAGTTGTAGAAAATAGTGAAACAAATTGTAAGAAAAAAATAATTAGAAGATGGATAAAAAGATGTGGTTAATGTAGTGATGGTGGTTCAAGGTGGAGGAAATGGTGGTGGGGTGCATGTTGAGTAATGAGTAAGAGAGGGAAAAAAAGAAAAAGAAACAAAAAACTCGAAGAGAAGAGTAAAAAATATATATTTAACAAAAAGTCAAATTAAAAATATTATTTATCAATTCTTCTTACTTCAACATGCCTCTAAGAGAGTGAGGACACTCTCTGTGCCATGTCAGCATCTAAGGATGTAATTATTTCGTTTTAAAATAGTCTAGGGGGGGAGGGGTGATAGGACTCCCGTGAAACATAAGTGTATAGTTGAAAATTCGATAATAAGTTGAGAGGGCAGTTGGCTATTTTCTCATAAATAAATCACCAATCCTTTCACTAAAGCAAAGTTGAAAATTCGATAATAAGTTGAGAGGGCAGTTGGCTATTTTCTCATAAATAAATCACCAATCCTTTCACTAAAGCAAAGTTGAAAATTCGATAATAAGTTGAGAGGGCAGTTGGCTATTTTCTCATAAATAAATCACCAATCCTTTCACTAAAGCAATTCTACAGGGAAAATGCATAAGTACCCCCCAGCCTATGCCCAAAATCCCTGAGACACACCTAACCTTTACTAAGGTCCTATTACCCCCGAACTTATTTTTTAATTAATTTTCTACCCCTTTTCGGCCTACGTGGCACTATCCTTGAAAAAATTGTCAACACGTGCTGGGCCCACAAGATAGTGCCACGTAGGCCAAAAAGGGGTAGAAAATTATAAATAAAATAAGTTCGGGCGGGAGGGGTAATAAGACCTTAGTAAATGTTAGATGTGTCTCAGGGATTTTGGGCATTGGCTGGGCAGGTACTTGTGCATTTTCCCCAATTCTACAAGTATAGCTGTTGGTGTATTCGTTTATGATAAATTATGGATCTGAAACTTGAAACATTTTTCTGAGGCTGCCATGTCAAATTGCTCATCTTGTAAAATTTTTATGAAGCTACTTATTTCTGTTAGATTGAAATTAATGTTCCAAAAAGTGTAAACTTAATCTATCTTGTCTTCTTTATCGCCAGAACGAAGTGCTACTCTGGCTTCTGATAGAGATGTGGAGCTCCCTGGATGATCAACCTGTTCTCTTGAGGGTTCCTCTTTAACAGACTGCATCATCATCGACACCAGTATCACAACGAGAACAAGGATAAGTGCTCCGATCAGAAACATTGAGTTTCTGAAAGCCTTGTAATCATCTGAAATGATGTGTTTCTGTATAACACTTCCTTCTCTGTATCCTTTAAGAAACCGCGTAATTTGGGACCCCTGATCTTCATCTTCAACACTGTCTGAGCCAATGACCTATTGTTTGTGTAAAAGCTCAACATCAGTAAATAAAGTTAATTACTGATCATTATCACCTCAATGTTTCACCTTAGTCCTATTGGAGTATACTTAATGTGTTCTACACTATATGTGTCAGTCAGAAACTTAAAAAATGAAGGGTGAGAAGTGTTAAAACCTATAATGTAATCCCAAGCCTACCAACAAAATGCAATGGCCATCTCAAGATTCAAATGTCAATCAAATAGATCGAACAGTCAAAATTTCCTTCCAGGTTCCCCTATGGCTTTCACGATATGCATCCAGCATCGATTCTTCCCAGAGAAGAGAAGCATATAAATATAAAACCTAAGCAAATATGTATGGACTAGGTAACTAATAAGAATTCAAGATAAAATCAACTTAAGCTATTTATGCAAAGGTTTATTGGTTTTTTAGTTTATTAAAACCTAAGCAGGCATCAAATCTACAAGTCAAAAGTGACTCATACTCCTCATGAAGCAAAATAAACATACTCATAGATAAACAAAGACTAAATTTCCAAATTCAAGTACAATTAAAGTCAAGAATAAGACCATGTCCAATGGTTTTAAAATTGCAATAGTCCTGCAATATTTGTCACCCTGAAGCTTCTGGTGGCATGTACTAGCAGAAGAGCAGATAACAATCCAACTGAGCATTTACAACGTTATTTCATGTGTTTGGGCATTATGTTCCTTGTTTCTCCTTTTCTTTTAGTACTTACATGACCTAGGCGATGTCTACTAAAGTCAGGTCATCCATAGTTCAAGATCACTTGTTGGAAATCTGAACCTCTAAAACACGTTTATAATACATGAATAATTAATGTTTGTACTTCCTTTACTAGCTGATTAATTAATAGATAAGGAAATTGGAAAAAAAGGAGGAAGTCCAAACAAAAAGTAGGCTAACTACAGATTCATGTCACTCTAATACTTAAATGAGAAATTATAGAATGCGCAAGGTCATGCTGGTCGCTAACTTAACATGGTGAAGGAGCACACAAGTAAAATCTTGTTTAGAGCTGTAAAACATTGCTAGGCAAAACTACACTTGAATAGAGAGAGAGAGAGAGAGAGAAAGAGAAGGAGAGGGAGAGGAAAAGAAGGTTTCAAGCTTACTGAAAAATACTCCACGTCTCCATCCCACACAATCATCTTTGGTAGTTTAATTTTCTTAGATACTTCAAATGACTCAGCAAAGTCTTGCCACTGCTTGAACCCAACAAAAGCAAACACCAAGTCACGGTTCGCAGATGCAGCAGCTTTCAAGAGTTTTACTAGTCCTTTTGACCTCTCATCATCCTCATCTTCCACAATTGTTAGAACAATTTTCCTCTTGTCGTCTTTCAACGACTTCAGAGTGTCTTGATTAATAGATAAAACCAGAGGGAGCAAGCTCTGTTTGATATAGTCCTCAAGGAACTTTTCTGCAACCATAGCAGGAAAGATTAGACTCAGCCACTGTTTGTAATGAAATTTTCAAGGCACAATCTCAGCTGAAAATAGTTATCAGTTGTTCTTTAATATGCAGAACCAAGCAATTAAAATGAAAAACACTGTATAAAGCTCATAGCCATGGAACTAGGTCAGCTACTAAGCATATAAGCTGAAACCTCTCAAGAATAAACATATCCCAGTATTTGACAATTGTGTGTTCCATATGAAAAGGGAATAAAGCCAACACAAAGGGTTGTGAGTACACCAAAATATCAAAAACTTACTGACCTTCAAAAGGGCCATAAAATATGCTCTGTTCATTGTAGGTCAGATGAAGGGCTACCAATGCAGGTACTTTGTCAAAATCATAGAATTCCATTGTTTTATCTGAGAAATCTTTTGCCACAGAAAACCATGCACTTTTCTTGTATTTCACCGCCAAATGTGATATGACAGACTCATTCAAACCAAAGCCTATGAATATAGGAAAGTTTTTGCCAGCTTCTTCAATAAATTCACTAATAGCAGAGTCAGAATTGAGTACGGACACATCAGGAGCGACAAACTTCTTCAAGAATCTCACAAGTAAATCTGCCTTTCTTGGTCCATAATAATCTGTCGGAACTCCATGCATGAATATCTTCAAAGTTGGAAATCCACTGCATTGCAACAAAAGAAACATTTCACTGTTATTTTACCCAATAACTGCAAACATTTACAACAACTACGCCTCAATTATTGGTTCGGGAATATGAATCCTCATTGACCATGTTTCCAACACTAATTTTCATTTACTAGTGATAAATTATCCAAAATTCTAAAACATTTACAACAACTATGCCTCAATTCAAAACATATTGGGTTGGGTATAGTCTGTCTTTTTAATATTAATTGTCGCATGAAGAGCATATAGGAACCTTGAGTCCAAAGTCTCTTCCGTTTTCATCCTCCCCCAAAAAGGAAAAAATGTTTGGACTTCAGCCAATGTTTATACTATGGTGAAAAAGGAGACTGAAAAAGATTGCTGTTAGCTGATTCAGCCTCATGGGGACTCAATAGAAAACATCCTCCACTGATTAAATAAGACCCCAATTCCAAATCCCTGGGCCACAAAGTCCACAACACAACATCATGTTCTCATTCCCCCTTGCATTATCTTCTAACCAGCAGCACATTCCTCTGCTTATCTGACCAAGATAATCTGCCTCTGACGAGGACTCGCCAAATAAAATGAGCATCCTACATCAGAACGCAACATTAGATGTGGCTATGTGCAAGGAAATTCCAGAAATGTCGGAACTACTTAGATATGGGAGAGTCTGGAAGAGACGGCAAATTGAGATATAGGAAGGTAAGATTAAGGAGGCTCCAAAGAGGTTCGGGAGGTGCAGAGCAGTGGATGGTGGTGGAAGCTGTTAGGTGTAGTGAGACAGCAAAGAGGCTCGGGCAGGATGCTCAAGCTAAGTTCCATGTTTTTGCGTGCGTGTGTGATAACCTATGTGATTTAACCAGTATCCTCCTTCGATTTTTTGTCAGTTGCAATCCAAAAATGGTTTCATATAGGGATGAATAATGGATCAGGATGGGATTGCCACTGGGATCAAGGAACTGTTGAAGTGTGACCATCTCTTCTAAAAGAGTAAGCTGTTAGAGAGAGCAAACTTTATTATTTAATAATATTCTCAACACGCCCCCTCACATGCAAGCCTGATATTTTTTCATGAGCCAAGCACATGGAAATTCTTTTTTTTTTGATAAAGAACTTTATAATCACGTCAAAACTCATCAGCTATAAAATCTTTACAAATGAGCTATAAAATCCACTAAGCTATCTACCTCCCCCACCAAATCTTGTTTACACCAAAAATACAGCAAGCTCAAGCTATATTCTTTTTGATATGGGTGACGGTGCGATTCGATCTCAGGACCTCTACCCACTCTGATACCATGTTGAAGTGTGTGACCATCTCATCTAAAAACTTAAGTTATTAAAAAGAGCACACTTTTATTATTTAATAATATTCTCAACAGGAACAAAGCTTTATACATTGGGTAGGGAGTTTTAGAGAGGTTAGCAACACTGGGGGAAGATTGATGTTGATAAATAGTGTCATTGATGCCTTTCCCACATAGGTGATGTCTTTATTACTAGTCAAAGTGGAGAAGAGGTTAGACAAACTATGAAGGGATTCTCTTTGGCAGGGCAATAGAGATAAGAGAACTTTCCATTTAGTTAGATGGAGTTCATTTACACTTAACAAGAAAAGAAGGGGTTACCCTTTGGGGTGGCCCAGTGGTTTGGGCTTGGGACTTCCATGTTGGAAGTCTCATGTTCGAAACCCCTTGCCAGCGAAAGCAAGGGGTTTGCCTACTGGGTCGAGCTCGTCTCATCGGGCTTGCCTAGTGCGGATTACCTCTCCAGTGTGGTTTGCGAGCTATTACATAGGAGGAGTTTTACTCTGTGCGCACCCAAAGGGTAGTGGCTGCAGTTTCCCTTGTCATAAAAAAAAACAAGAAGAGAAGGGGTTTAGGCAATGGAATTTTGAGGCAACACAACTGCAGCTTACTGATGAAATGGTTGTGAAGATTCACTTCAGAAGAACATGCACTATGGAAAGAAGTAAAAAGTGTGAAGTATGGGTCTCAAGGTTTTTGGACTACGAAAGTAGTGACACAATGTTTTGCCAAAGAGCTCTAATACTCCTCCATAAACTTGCTCCATATGGTGAAGTCACTACTTTTTTTTTTTTTCGGTTATCAAAAAAAGTAGCGACTTCACCATTTGGAGCAAGTTTATGGAGGAGTATTAGAGCTCTTTGGCAAAACATTGTTGGTAATATTGGGTTTGTAGCGAGTGATGGAAGAATGATTTCTTTTTTGGGATGATAACTGGATTAGGTAATATCCCTCAAAGATGTATTCCCTGATCTATTCAGATGTACTGTTCTACCTGATGCTAGTTTGGCTATTCTGAGGGGGAAACAAGGATGAAATTTTAACTTCAGGGACATTTAAATGATTGGGAATCGGGCATAATGGCTGATTTCTTGAAAGTACTCAAACTTTTCAAAGGTTTGACTGAAGGATAAGATAAACTAATCCGGAAACCTCATAGAAAAGGTGCCTTTACAGTAAAATCTTGTTTTGAAGACAAAGCCATTAGTATACAGAAACTAAAGATGAAATGTTTAGGGCTTTTCTTTTTTTGGTGTAAACATAGCGTAATGGAAGAATTAGAATCAATTTATGATGTACTAGTTCCTTATGAGAAGATTAAGGACTAGGAGCTTAGTTTTTTGCCCATCTGGATTTAAATATGGGGGACTACACACCCTTTGTGTAGTGTGTTATTAATACACAAAAATGTTACCTGTTCCAAAAAAAAAATCTGTTGGAGAGCAAGGAGGATGTTGGCCTTGAGGAAAAATCTGGAAAATAAACGTCCCTTATGAAGTGGAATGGGTCACCTGGTTGGTGGCTAGAAAGGCTTGCTTGACAGATGAAAATCTACAGAGGAGGAATCATGTTGTGCTCAAACAGTTATATATGTAAAAAAGAATCTGACAATGTCAATCATCTATTTTTGCATTATCAGTTGTTACTTGTTCCTTAACATGATGGGGCTTAAAAGGACCGCGCAGAGATACATGTGAACTTCAAAGTGCTGGAATATTAAAGGAAGATGTACAAAGCAGAAGAAATGGTGGTATACTATTCCTGCATGTATATGGTGGAATATTTGGAGAGAAAGAAATGACAGATGCTTTGAAGACAAGGAAAACTCTAATCAGAGGATAATGATGAACTGCATACTTTTGTTTTACTTTTGGTGTAAACAGAACTTTTTAAATGAAGCTGAGCAATGATAAATCTTATAGAATCTTCTCAGAATAAAAATGAATTCATCTTAGGATTCTCTGTAAATACTTTTGAACAGTACCTTCTCGGTGCTTGTTTCCTTTTTAATACCCTTACTTTTCTCAAGGAAAGGATCTGCATCTACAGTCTTTGGCGATCTATAGAAGACTAACAAATTGATTAAGATAACAAACTGTGAATCTAATAATGCTAATAAATGTGTCGTGAATCTACTAATGCTAATAAAAATGTTTACCAAACTAAAGAATAGCTTTTTTTTCTCTTCTTTTGGTTCGAGCCACTTGATTTAACCAAAAAGCAAGTTGCACATTGTGAAAATGATTTAACAAAAAATAATTGTAGTAATAACTAATGTGTAAAGCAGACATACTCAATTTCATATTTAGAAGCAAGACGACTGTATTTGTCAGCATCTACTTTTGCAATTACAACGGGCTGCTTCAATACAGCAAGATTGACAGACGCTTTGTCCAACTGCAAGGAACTTTTGTCAGAGTGTTTCGTGATGTCACATTCAAAAATATCTATTATCCAATAAAAAAATCAAATGAAATACTGCTCACATGTCTAAACTTGTATGGGGAAGAAAACAAAATAAATGTCCCTTAGTTGACGAAGAATTCTAACATAGAATGCAGAGTATGAAGCTTAGTGAACTCAAGTAAAAAGCTTGATAACACCTTCTATTGAAGAACATATCAATATCATCAAACTTTAGAAAGAAACAATTCAACCTCATCCCTCAAGCAGTTTCAGTGATCACAAGCAACACACTTGACCACCCAAAATAGAGACACTCCTATATAGGGAGAAATTTTCTCTTAGAAGACAGGGAACAGCTGATAAGACTAGAAGGACACACAACTATGCCTATCAGTCTATTAACAGGTGGTAACAATCACTTCCTAGTTTTTCCATGACATATCATGATCTTGTCTGATACCAATGAACTTCCTGTGCAAGATTACTTTAAGCCTTTTACATTTAATCAAATATCCTTTTTTGATCTCAATATCCTCTATTGCTCCTATCTTCTTCTCCACTTTATGTACTGGAGGAATGACTTGCTTTCCAAGGTAACGTCATCGCTGAACCCTTTTTTCCTCTCCTGATTGGATATTTGACTTTGCATATGAACCTTACAGATTCTTGTGAGGAAGCATTTGACCAGTACCAGAAGAGGGAAAAATGTCACAACAAGTTACGAAATGAGTAATTCCTCACTAGTGACCATAAACAAGCTAATCCAGCAGCTAAGATCAGCCTCCAGCAGTGTTTTCCTCAGCCTCTTGAACTTTGTTGTTCATGAAACACAGCTTCTTTCTGGCAGTTCATGTATCATGGATGTGAACATATATTAAGTTAAATGGGCAGCATCCAAAATCTTTTTTCACTGTAAATGAAATCATTCTATTTTCTTTCGTAGCATGAAGGAGAGCTTCCTTTTCACATGAGTTTAATTACATGACCGTTGATAATCCCTCCATCCCTCTATAGTTTCAAATCAGGTTAGATCATAAACATCTATTTCTCAAGTGCCTATTTCTTTTTATAAGAATTTCACAAGAGTCAAATATAACACTATCAACACCTTATTAGGTACCATAAGAGAGTGCAAACATATATACACTAGCAGCTGAGGCAGAGTTGATTCATGTACCAGACCATCATTTTACACTAGTAGGTATTAAACTTCCATATATAATTAATTAATAATTAAAATTTTGAAACAAAACCTTAAGAAAAGAATAAACTTTAAGATGATATTACTTTATATCCTATAGTTTTGTTTTATCAAAGCCAATGTCTGAGGGACAATGTGACCGATTTTCGTCTACTTTTTGAAAATAAATTTTATACATTTAGAAGCTTCACTAAAACTACTCCAAGTTGAATATTTTCCCATTCTAATACATCTTTAAACTTTGGTGGAAGATTACTTCCTGGAAACTACAGCAATGAGTATATATCAATGTAAATCATCCTTAATTTCACACTAACAATACAGCATTGAAGTATAAACAAATCCAAACCTTTTTTAAAAAAAATGAAGAAGAAGCAAATCAAGCAAAGAAAAGGATAGGAAGTAATACCTCAGGAGAAAGACGTTTGCAGTGACCACACCAAGGAGCATAGAAATCGACAAACATATAATCAAAGGTGGAAATTGCGGCTTCGAAGTTGGATTCATCAAGTTCCAATACTTTCCCATCAACGGCAAACTGTTGCTGCTCCGCCAACGAGGAACATAGGAAGAGGAGAAGGAAGCCGAAGGTGAAGATCGAAATGGAGCGAAGAGGAACCATTGTTGTGTTCACTGAATGAAATTGTACAAGTGGATCTGCCTTTCCTTTTTCCTTTCGTTTTTATAGTTTACGCCTCCTTTCTAATTGGAGGATTTTTTTTATTTCTTCTTTCAAGAGAGAAGGCACAAGTATTCCTTTTAACTATACGAGAAATTTCGAGTTTTTGACAAAAAATATTCTTAAGCTATATTCTTAAATTATTTTTCTTAACAGAAAACATCCCTCAATTATTTAAAATTTGACAACTTTCATCCTTTTGTTAAAATTTGTCAAAAACTAACAAATTCTTCACAACATTTACGGTGTACACTACTCTCAACAAATTAAATTCCCTAAATCACTCCAATAAATCAATTCTGTTCATTCTACATACATCTAAAATAATATTATAAATTTATTTAGTAATAACGTTTTGCATTGTCTTCCTTTTAATTAGCAATTTTATTTTTATTTACTTTTCATTTGATTTGATATCAAAGAATTATCAATGGAAATGTTTTCTTTTCATTGAATCTGCAAAAAGTGGTGTCCATCGAAGACTTTTACTTCTAATAATGAAAAACGAAACTTGAATACTAGAGATCAAAATTAGCTGAATCTTGATCACCTCAATTATCAATTTGCCCCAAAATTATTGATCTAACGACATTTTGACTTTAAAATGATAGAGATGGTGTGAAATTAAGCTCCAACTTCATTTAGTTGGTAAAGGGGAAGAGAAGATCATATCTCCTCGTAGACTCAAATCGTCCTAACATTGTTTTTTTAACAACAAACAAGAGTCAATTTTTTTTATTCTTTTTGGATGCTTTTTTCAATCGGTAATAATATTATAGATTTTTTTTATGAGAATAGTATGAATTGCATATGTTTTTGTGTGGAATTCGCTAAATTTTTTTGATAAAATTTTAAATAGAGGGATGAAAGTTGTTAAGTTTTAAATACTTGGAGGATGTTTTTGTTAAGAAGGATAATTTAAGGATGTAGTTTAAATTGGGGGTATAATTTAAGGATGTTTTTAGCCAAAAACTCAAAAATTTCAATACACATTAATTATATATCATCTTAAATTATTTTAAATGTAATAAATATACTTTTCGATGTTGAGGTTACATAATGAATATGTTTACTCTCTTGAAAGCAGGTGAACGATAAAAAAGAAGTATTAAGAACTGATTAGTATGAATATGTGTTTATTTTTAACTAGTGTACTTGTCCGCACTTCGTGCGGTTATAAGAAAAACTTAAATATATTTTTACATAATTAATTTCACTATTTGATAAATATTTTAATAAATAATATAATTAATGAAAGACACACAAATTAAAATACAACTTTGATATTACTTATTCATAAAAATTGCTCAAATAAAATTTTCATACTGATAAAAAGTTGAAAATATAAACGTTGATATGAAAAGTTTCAGTTAATTGACAATCTAATTATTACAGTTTCATACTAAATTCAATGATTCTTATTGCAACATTATTGGTTCAATCAACAATATTAGATCTACTCAATCATAAATTACGTGACTTTCTTTTTGTATAAATGATAGAATAATAAAAATAAATAAATAAAAATACTTTTGTGGTAAATCATGGTGAGAAAGAAACACTTGTATTGAATTCTAACATAGTTATGCACGAAATTCAAAAGTTAGAGATTTTTTTTTTCGATATTCGATGTTCGTACCAACACTCATCAAATGCAATTTGTGTCTCACAAAATCCATTAATATTAATTTTTTTGTATTTAAACTCTCATTATTGTAGAGGCATTGCGAGAAGAGAGAATTAAGTTGCGATAGTGCAACATTACGGTTGAGGTTATTTTTTATAATAAAAAATAAAAAAGTTAAACACATAACATAAAATGAGATATAAAAGATAAGTCATGATATCATTTAGTGACTTGGTGTGATACTTATAACCTAATCCAATTGTATAGAGATTATCAAAGAGTGACAAAGAAATGATTTTTTAAAATAATACGTGTATACAATATAATGTTGAAGATAGGACAATAAAAAGTTTGACAACATAAATACAATTATTTATATCATTAAAATATTATCGATGTAATTATTATAAATAAATTGGAGTAAAAACTCTCCAAAGGATAACTCCTTCTTTAATGTCAAAAAAATAAAATAAACTTTTATTTACATTCAATAATAATAAATTTAATACACATTAATCATATATTCACATTTATTATGATAAAAAGAAAAAAGAAAAAAATACGACTCTTATTACCCGTATTTACACACCATTATGTTGTTAAGAAGAAAATTAATTTATATATAAGATCTTTCTTAACACTTTTAACATAATTTGTTATTGAAAAAATTAAATGATGGAATTTAAAGTTTTTCTCAAAAAAAAAAAGAAAGAGAGTTAAAGGAAATTATTTTTTTAGTTTTTTTTATTTTTTTTTATTTTGTATATATATATAATTCCTAATTTTACTATACATATAAATTTGATCATTTTTTGATAATTTAGAATATCAAATGATATCATAAACATGATTATTAATATAATTTAGGAGTTATGATCATCAAAAGTCATTAAAGTACGGAAAATAAAGATACTTAAATTTTTGTATTAAAAATATGAATCAATGAAGGAGTAGTAATTGATACATTCATTTTGTTCAATATTAAGAAATAAATAAACAGAAAAATTATCAAAAAAAAATTGAGAAAATAAAAAGATTATTAAGATTCTTGGCCAAATATCTCTGAAAATCTCAAAAACTTGAGTTCAAATATTAATAATTAAAAAAAAAACTAAAAATATGAAGCTACAAAGTTCCATATCAATAAACATCTTTTTATAAATTATACAATATTTTAAAAATTATGAATTCCCTTTACATTCTCATGTTTTACCATAATAGTGATTAAAAGTTGATTTTCATGACTACAAAATTATATATACATGCTTTATTGAGTAGCATACATGTATGTGTTGATTTTTTTTCCAGCTTCTATTTTCAAAAATATCCTGACATGAAAATAAAATAAGTTAACCATACAACAACAAAAAAATAAAAATAAAATGAAGTTAACTAATCAAATAAAATTTTAAAGAATATTTAATTATGAGTTAAAAATAAAGGAAGGATCTTGTCATCAACATAACATAACCTAATACTCCAAAAACTACAAAAGGAAGAAAAAAAATTCTCTATAAGCTACAAAGAGAAGCAAAGAGAAAAAATCAAACAATTTTTCTAAAAAAAATTGTGATTCATATTATCATGAATTCAAAAATAATAATATTGAATGTATAATTGCAACAGTGAAAAAGTGATAGCTATATTAGGCACATCAAATAATTTTACGTTGTAAAATCGAACTGCACAAAAATGTCTAACAATCTTCATTATAGATCTTTCTCCCGCAAAATCAGATAAAAGAGGACAAAAAATTAACCAACAAAAGAGATAAAAGATGAAGAATAAGTAAAAATTTCAAAAAAAAATAATCATTGCATACGTCTCAAAATAGGTTTTTATAAGTGTGATTTTGAGATGTCATGAATATGTATATTAAATTATTTGAGGGTTATGAATATGAAAGGTTAGGAGTTATGAACATTATTAACATTTATTAAGAGTAAAATTTATGTAATTGAAGAGGTAAGAAAATAAAATAATTGAAAGAAATTAAAGAAAAATGCCAAAAAAAAAAATCATAAAAAAGATAAATAAGAATTAGCCCTTAGAGAGTGTCACGTCACCGTTTTCATATCCAGCTTTATTATAATATATAGATTGGACATTTTTATAATCAATTATTACAAATAATTAACTAACATTAAAAATTAATTCTGATTCATATGGTTCATTTTCATACTATCCAAAGGCTCACGAATATTCTCTTCTTTCATCTCTCTCTTTTGATCCATATTTATTATCTCTTTTAGATTACTACGGATCGTCATTGTTAGGATTACATTTTGGTTAAGAAATAATTAGTGGTTGTAGTCTTTTCCCCATATCAATAAAATTCTCCAATTTGTTCGATTTCATTTCTTTTTTGTATTTCAGTACATTACATAATGTTTGACACGCCACCGATAAATTCGGCCACCGCATTCCTCCTCTCATCATCGGATTCATGACATCGACGGCGACACCGACACCCTATCCATTTCAGCTTCTATTTTTTGTATCAATACTTTTAGATTCGTCATCGGTATTCCCCACAAAGCTTATAGTAATAATTGAAATCCCCTTCGCCGGAACTTCACAACCACCTATTGTGTGTGACTACTTGTTGATTATAGATTATCTTGATGACTACTATATCCACTTGGTGACTTTCATGTTCAATGATTGGGTGATAACTTTTCGAGGAATCCTTCATTAGTAGTTGTGAATGACTGATTTTTACAATGTGATATGTTGGAAATGAAGTTATCCATTTGGCTTATATTGACTGTCGAGTTGTAGAGTTAATCGATCATAAATTATTGTATATATTCACTTGCTTTACTACCTTTATGTCACGACCCATAGAACATCTTAGATGAGACATGACGTATAGGACCCCAAGAGGCCCTACACAAGCTACTTGAAATACATATACACAATATGGCTGGAGACCTCTCAACCCAATAAGCTTGATCTAGTAAAACCTTCTACAACTTATATAGGCAGTGGAACGTGAGTGTAATGGATATTTCTGCTGAATTTGGTCACTAGTGAGGGAAGTCAAGAACTCATACCTATCGTCAGTACCAACCGGAGACACAAACCATCTCATCCTGTCATAAAAATTGTTAATCTGATTTGTGTTACTAAAGCATATGTCCTCCAAATTTTCACGTTGGTAAAAATGTTCCATTGCCCACATTTGTAAAAGAAGATTGCAACCTTCAAAGAAGTTTGCGTCTCTTCTTTTACATTTTCCAAGAGCTCAAAATATTTCTGCTAAAATCATGGGAACCAAGGTGAGTTCTTCGCCATTAACTCCTTCAAAAAGTACTCGAGCCACAGAACATATGCAAGTGCTAATATGTTCATGTTCTTGTGGAAACATTAAAGTTCCTAGTAAAGTCACAGCAAATGCGATAAGACGTCTAGCTTGCCAATGAACATAAGTGCAAGAGAATTTTTCCTTGAACAAGTTGTAACTATCTGAGCGTCCATACCTTGCATATAAGTAAATGCAAAGAAACTCAATTATGTTTGAAGCATCGAAGTTTCTTATCATTATTCAATCCCAAGTAGCGAAGGAATTTCTTCCCTAATTGACTCTATGGAATAATTTGACATCTTCCTTGATACTTCAAACTGGTGAAATAGCGGATTTCCTCCAATGTAGGTGTTAGTTCAAAGTCTTTGAATGCGAACACAAGACGGTTTGGATCCTAAAACTGGATTAATGCTCTAATCACATGTTTCTTAGGGGTGATCTTGAATAGCATAGGGAGGAACCCCAACCTTCTTGCAATCGCTAGTTTTTCACTAGGATTAAAATTTTCCACCATATCTTCAATTTGTGTGGGACACCCTCGACCATCTTAATTTTGGGCACTTGAGTGACTGAATTCATCCTACAATACAAATCAAAATAAAATGAACACATAATTTGTCACGACCCGAGAGCACCCCCAAGTCGTAACACCTCTTGGAGGTGTAATACTAGCCCTTAGCAATCAATCATCGCATTCGGTAATAAAAACCGTAAGGAATAAAAACACTTTTTAATACAAATCCATAATACTCATAAAATCTTTCAAATGTAAAGAAGTAGAATTTCTAAGTCTCATGTACCATCTTAGACACGAATAGAACATCTTAGGGACACGTCCCTTTACAACAATAGAAAATATAAGTCTTATACAATGTCTAAATGGAAATACTAGAAATATAACAACTATGTCCTCGAATATATGAGGACATACCAAGCTTCTTGAGAAGAGTCAATATCCCAAGCTTCCTCAAAAGATCTCCTTACTTTCCACCACATACACTTGTAACAATAGAGAATTATGGAATTAGTACAATAAGTACTAAGTATGACGACCATGCAAGAAAACATGCACAACGGACATTTACAAGAAATGTATGCTTTTAAGACCTTCTTTAACAAACATTTACAACCACAAGCATAAACCCACATTTCAAGTCACCATTCACAAATAAGACCATATTCACATCATTTACAACTCAATACTTAAAAAAGATAGCAAAGTAAGTCCTTCATTACCATTTAAGCCTCTATCTCAAGTCACCATAAGCCACACTTAAGTGAATAATGAAGTGACCGCCCATAAAACCTCTTCATATACACCTAAGTGTTCCTAAGAGTTACCATAGACAAGGGTTTTATCATTACATTATAACATACTGAGTCAACATTCTTTATAAAACCATTTAGGAGACACACAAGCATATAGGGGACAACCACATAATAGCCCTAAGGCTTAGGGAACTCACTTTAGTATCTTCTAAGCCTACTCGTGCCATGTGTAGATAGCATCTCATACTACTACCTACACGTTGTAGAACCTATCCAATATTAGAGTGCATATCCCATATGATGGAAATAGGCCTTAACCGACATAGACCGTTCTAGCAAGGTATGGAATCCGGAGTCTATCCTACTCCGTGGAGGTTGTTCTACTTGCCAAGGGTAGAACTAAAAGCAACCCATGTTGGCACATGGTTTAAGAGATGTACATATGTACTAGAGAGGGTTCTTTTTCTAGTTCAACCAACTCATAGTACCTCTTCCCAAGAAAGGCCCCATTTCTTAGTCATAGCCAATCTAGGTTCATAAGGATAGTTCATTTGACTTTCTTAGATAAGGATTCTCATTCCGTTCCGGCTCCATCCATCTCTAAGCATTTCACTCAAGAAGGGAACATCACCCTAAGGCCCATCATTCAAGGTTATACATTTACTTAGGAAAGCTGGACTCATGAAAAAGGCATTATGCTTAAGTCTACCAATTCAAGTCTTGGCCTAGAATTCCTCTTTTAGCATTTATAGGAAGAGCTTCATTACTAAGTCCTAGCCCAACCAAACATTCATATATATAATCAAGCTTTCATGACACAAGACAAGCTACTCAAGTCTAGCATATAAGCTACAACATCATCTTATAAAGACTCATCATAGTCCATCATCACCACATATCACCATTTCAAGAGAAACGTGCTTTCACATTAGCATAATAACACTTTATACAATATCACATTAATACCATTAGAACATCTTCACATTATAGCTTCACACAAACTTTACATATAGCTTCATATAGGACTTTACATATAGCCTCATATGTGTATAATAATACAACAATATAATAACACTCATATAATGCCCTTCATGGCCTAAATTCACAATAATACAATATTCCAACATTATATAACAACTTCATTAATGCCTTCATGGCTACAATTCACAATAATACCACACAAGAATAAGATATAACACTTCCACCAAAGGTGGATTCAACCTACCAACAACAATCAATTCAATAAAGAGAGTTCAAGCTTTCTTACCATAATCCAAAGCCATAGCCAAAATCACCAAAATCCAAGCAATCACCAATACATCACCCATAAGGCTTACCATCTTTAATTCACCCATTATCAACAATAATCATGAATAAACATTAAACAACACAAGAGATATCAATGCAATTCACTTTACACATAATTCCATCAACTTTGAATTTATAGAAATAGACCCACTTCATAGCAAATTTTAGGGTTTTGTAGAAGACAAGCGTTCATAGAGTATTTCATTCAAAAACCACAAAAAAACATCAATTAATCCATATCCAAACGTTTCAAATCATTTTCATGCAAGAACCCTTGATAGAATTCAAAAACAAGCTTTTAGTCACTTTTTGAAAACATTGTAAAATTCTTTGAAATTAGCTCTAGGATGAAGATGAGTCCTAGATGAAGAGTCACCATACCTCAATTGATGAAATCCCAACGAAATTTGGTGGAAGAAACCCTCAATTAGAAACCCTAGCTCTCCACCTTCTTCTTCCTTGAACTTGAGAGAACTTTAGAGAGAGAAAGTCTTTGGGAGTTTTAATTTGAAGAATGAATTCCAAAAATACCTTTTAAGATAAGTTAAACAACCATCCATGCATTTAATTGGCCAAGGGTAGAATTTACCAAACCACCCTTGGCTTGGCAGATTTTTGGACAGCAACACAGTACCAATTGACGGCCACCATCCACGGACCGTGGATGGATTGACGGCCCGTCCTGGCTGCTCGTCAAAAGGGTCAGAGAGGGTGTTGTGGAGGATTTGGTGAGGATACTAAGTCTCAACTCACGAAGCTAATCCACGCCCCGTCAATCCATTGACGGCCCGTCAATGGGGCTCGTGGATGGCTACTGGTTTTGACAGCTTTTAGGTCAACATTTGGGTTCTCTGCAAGGGCCCTTACGGTGGTCCTTGGGGAATCGTACTTGGGCGTTTTGACCCTAGACATGCTCATCTAGACACTAGGGTCACTTCCACTAACCTAAACTTCAAACAACACAACAAACAACACTCCAAACTATGACAACACATCAAGCACACACAAGCACCAATACTAGGCTAGTCTCCGAACGTCATGGGTGTCTCTTAACGTTTGACTTCCAAATACACTAAACTAACATTACACACTGCCTAACTACCATACACACTGATTTTAACCACTAAAAACCACATAACCAATTAACAACACACATGAGAGGCTCTAGCTTACCTAGTTTATATTTAGGGTTGTTACATAATTTTCTAAACTCATTATGTGAAAATTGGCTTAGATCCATCTATCATTATCACGTTGCACAAAATATGCTTATTGGTCGTTGGGTTGTAAAACCCGTCGACATAAGAGTGAATTTCTTATATGTGGAGTCGATACCCAGGATCGATCCACCTAAGGTATATGCATGCATGACTTAAATTAAAGGGGTGACTTAGCTCTATCATATGTTTTCTAAGATTTGTCTTACTAGACACAATGTTATCGAGTGGACAACTCGAGTGAGAAGGCTACGCGGTCACACGAAAAAGATTCGGACACCCCACGCATACACCAACTCTCCCAACTTTTGGAATTTTAAAAGAAATTTGTGGGTGCGCAAAATACACCTCGCGTGTATGTGTGATTGTGTAAATTTTCTAGATTTGGAGGAAGTATGAACAGAATGGCAGTTTATAAAGCAGTAACAAATGGTCTGGTGGACCCTTATACTTGTATCAGTTTGTATTCTGAACCCTTCTACTTACCCCTTTGTCATCTAAACCCTTAAACTCAATAAAACACAATTTAACAAATCTCTCTGACCATTGACCAAGCTTGTGTCTTTAAGATGGTTGAGTTGGCGAAAGTGTATGAATTCACGCAACTTAAGGCGAGTGAGTAACTTTTTTAGATTAAAAAATATTAAAATTATAAAAGAAATATTTTTAAAAAAACAATTAATTAAAAAGTCCTTTTTTCTTCACCCACTACCCCCTCTTTTTTGGCCATTTTCATCGCCTAACCAAACTTTTTGTTCTTCTCCACAATTTCTTAACATCTATTTAGCAGATCTTGGCCACAGATTCACCGCGGAGGGAGAAAGTGGACCAGCGCTCGCCGGAGACCACTGAATCGCAGGGGAGTGAGAGAGAGAAGTGGCGCTAGTGGTGCACGTCACTATTATTTTGCAGTAGAGTGCGAGAGAGAGGCGACACTAGCTAGTGGAGAGGAGAACGAGGTCGGTGAAGGTGTGATCATGGCAGTGAAGAGGTTTTTCGGCCAGATCTGGTGGTGCGGTGGCTTAGGTTGTTGTTTTTGTGGAGGTTGAAGGTTGAAAGAAAAATGCTGATGGTGTGCGGCAGAGATGAAGACGGGTGAGGGAGAAAGTATATGTGATTTCGTCGGCAAAAATGGCGACGACAGCGGCGATGACTTTCTCCGATCTATTTTGGTCGTGAAACAGTGAAAATAGGGAGAATTGGATGTATGGAATCACTTTTTTAAAAAATGCCAAAAATAAATTAAAATGTTATTATTTTACCTTTTATTAAATGATTTTAAAAAATAGTTATGAAATAATTATGATATGATATTAATATATCTGACGTGGATATGACATGTCAATTATATAAAGGAGAGTGAGCTACACACATGGTTGAAGGGGCTTAAAAGTCTCAATTTAATTGAGTTTAAGGGTCCAGATGACAAAGGGGTAAGTAGAAGGGTTCAGAATATAAACTAATACAAGTATAAGGGTTCACCAGACCATTTCGCCTTTATATAAAGTAATAACAAATAAACATTTCAGATGAAAAAAAACAAATATGAAGTTTATATCACATAAACATGATAGATAAGGCATTAAACAACTAAAATAAAGAAAGCAAATAAAATGAAACAAGCAAATACTAAAAACCTTAATTATTAACCTAAGTTTGTTATGGTTTAGAACCTAAAGTCCCTAGCGGAGTCGCCAAGCTGTGATACCTCATTTTAACTCACATCAAATAGTGTACAACATATTGGTGATTCATAAATAATTAACTTAAGGAGTCACCACCTAATTATTTTTAAAAGGTTAATTAGGACACATATAATTATAAATCAAGTAATACTAAGATTAAATCCAATTAAAAGGTGTTCTTAACTTACAGAGATTCTAGGTAAGGATTCTAATTTATCTTAAAGGGAAGGTATAAAACATCCTTTAAGATCAGTTTAAAATTGATTACCGACCAAACTTAGGTTAATTAAATAAGATACTTTCAAGGACTAAATGCAAGTATAAAAAATAAATAAATATCTTTGCTATTTTGTTTATAAAAAGAATAATACTAAAGTCATAAAAATGAATAAAAATAATAGTTAACTAAACCAAATCTAAAGTAATAGAAATGAACTTTAGTATAGCTCTTTATTAATAAGAAAAAAAATCGAAAAAAAAAGTTAAATAAATATATTCTAATTTAAGGCACAAACTCAAAATATGTGAATCTAGTAGGAAAGTTAAATGGGCAAGACAACTTCTTTTGATTTTATTTTTTTTAAGAAAGAAAGAAAATAGATTTCTAAGCTTATGAACTCCTGACTAAAACTTAGATTTGGGAAAAATTTAAGCGTGATATATATAGAAAGGAAGGCCAAGTGAACTATACGGTAAAGGAGAATCTTAAAATATCTTGTTTTAAAAAGTATCATGATTAACCAATTGAAAACTAATAAAAAAAAAAAACTAAAAAAATGAATCAAAACAAAAGAGGATTGCCAAACTTGAAATAAAGACAATTACAAAAGTATACTACTTAAGACTTGAATTAACAAAATATCAATATACTTATATTTAATTACAAACTTAGTTTTAAATTATATACATAACAAAACATTTAACTTTTGTATGTAAGTTAAAAAAAAAATCTTGATTTTTCTCTCTCATACTCTTAGTATGTTGTGCCTTTTCATGTGGAGTATAATTAGGGTATTAAATTTTATCTCTCATAATACAGACCCATATATACACGTTTCATTAATTTTGTTATTTTCTTTTTTTTACGTTTAGTTGACATTTATTGGGATCATATATTATTTTTTGTTTTCTAATAAAACTTTTTATGTTACTAATAAAGTTGGTGTAGTTATCAATACGTGAGTTATATATCCTAGAAATCTAAACAATCTTCTTTTCAGCACTCAAACGTGTTAACCTTTCCATATTCTTCGTCCATATCTCTTAAACCTTCCATCTACTTCAGTTCATCGATTTACCATCAAATTAACCAAAGTTTCACCATTGTTCGATGGAAAAGACTCTGCGTAAAAGCTCTAGGATTAACAAATTTGTTGTAGTGGTTGACAACTCGCCGATCATATGTTCAAGACCATTTTATGAGTTGAATACATTCACTCATCACTGGCAACATAGGTATTAAAGATGACAACAAAATCTGTAATAGAATCAACGAGTGTATTCTTATTAATTCATCATCATCCTACAAAGTTCAACAAAAAAATTATTTTGTTGTTGATACAAAGTTGAAGGGTAAAGAAAAATTAATCGAAGATAATTAACCTCATGACAATGATTTTGAGGATGAAATCCCCCTTTCTAAAACATTAAGAGTAAATAATGATCAATGTTTAAAGGTATTTATTTATATTTGATTATGATTCTGTTATTTTTGTGACATGCAAGTTGTGAATTTTGTTCTATCAGAAAGATATTGGTAACATTCATTAATTTTTTTTTTTGCTGCCGTAGAAAGTTGTTGGTGGTTCAGGGAGCAAAAGTCCCAAGGGTTTTAATCCAAAAGGGGCTAGTTCGATTATTAAGTAAAAGAAAAAGTTGACACAACCTCTAAAGGAAATTTATTAATTTCGTTTGATTATTTTATTATTTTACGTAAATATTTTCTTAGTTTATATTATAATTTTTGACTGGAATACAAATGTACATTATTCTAAAAAAATAGTTGGGGATCCTCTGGTTTGCGTGAAGCGTGAAAACATCCCACAACAAGTTGATGATTCAATATAAGTATATTGTGTTTTTTTTTGTATTTGTTTAGTACCATATAATGTTCTAATTCTGACATATGGTATTAATCTTTGTAGTGATTGTGGTTTGTATACATGTTCTTGCGCTGAATATGTTTGTCGAGGAGATATGGACATATCAATGTCAGTGTTTGATTCTGAAAATCTTCGTTTGCGATATGGAGCACTGTTGTGGAATTACGGAAAGAGGAAAATTGTTACTGACACGGATAGTGAAAATAAAGATTCTTGGAAAGGTGGTCAGTTAATCCGGAGGGGGAAGAATGATTAAAAATTTGCATTTTCATTAAGACAATTTCATGAATTTTCTTGTTTGATTTTAATATTTTGTTATACTTCTAGATAGTACTCTAGTTGTGTTTAGTTATGTTTTGGTATTTTTGAATACCATTGTTGGATATTGTGTTCATTTTGAAGTTTAACTAATTTTATTTGGTTCATTATTTTGGTTAATTTCTTGTCATAACTTAATAGTGTGAGTTTGATTTTTAATACAACAATGCGTGAGATTGGTATATAATTTCAAAGTGTGAGTTTCAATGTATGTTGTTGGTATATAATATCAACATTTAAGTCACTATATATAACCATTAATATGACAAAATTTTGTTGTATTACTCCAATAGTATACCAATATTTTTACGTTTAAAATGTGTGTTAAATATGATTTCAAATCAAAATATTTTACGTTAAGTATTGATTTTCATATGCAATGTTTAAGTGGTTTCTATATTCAAAATAATAGATTATCAGTCAATATTTACTTCCACATTTCCACCATTGTTTGTGCTTACTCCACCACAAGTATACCAATTGTGTACTTGCTAGTTTTGAGATACAACCATTATTATTAACGGGACATTTAGTATTATATCAAATTTTTTATGTTAACAATGTGTATTAATTCTGCTTGCAATTGAAATCAAATTCTTCACTTTAACTAGATGTTTTCGTATATAATGTTTAAGGTTCGTATGTAATACCAAAATATCAACCAATATATACCTCCAATTTGAACATTATTTATGCTTATTTCACCACAAGTAAATCAAACATGTACGTGCTCGCCATTATAACAAACATTATTGTTGGTTAACATTTTTTGGTATTACTCAAACAGTATATCAAAAAATTGAATGGAAATTGTGTATTAATTTTGGTTTAAATTAATATAAGTAGTTGTTTATTTTCAATATTCAAGGTTGGTATTTAATACCAACATTTCAGCCAAACACGACAAATACCAACGACATGTAAATTAAATCACCAATAATACGAATACAATAATCAAGAGTAACCAAAGTTTGATAAAACTGCATTTATTATTCTTAAAAAATTTCAAAAGTTTTGCAAGAAGCAAGAAAACAACAATAAAAAAAATTGAAAATTATACATCATTGTTAATTCTGATACGCAAACTTGGGGAAAGTTTTTTTGTATGCCCTGATATAACACATTTACTACAAGTGACTTTACTCCTCTTGTATTATCCTTCGTTGAATCCCTTCTTACGGTCGTTACTTGGTGGTCTGCCGGGTTGTTTTCTTGTAATTGGTGGTAGCAGTACCTCTTCCAAAATATGTGATGGAATATTCCAAGTGCTTTCGCAAGGCAATGACTATATTGGAATTGCATAAGTAACTTGAAAATTCTTATTACTATAATAGGTTGAACAATAATCTTCGCGATGTTTATTTATGTATTGTCATGTCCACACCTAATTGGGAAGTAATAGTGGTAATTAAGCCTTCATATTTGGTGTTTGCATAATATATCACTCCTTCAATATTGTAATCAATGTATCTACCTGTTACAGACCAAAACTTATTCATAGTGCATCTCGTCAAATAGAATGGTCAATTCAATGTATTCAAATTATATATTATGTTTTAAAGAATGTTTTTTTGCTGACATGATAATTTTTAACTTAAATATTGTGTTTACACCATCTTTATGTACCAAAATATAATCAATATGTACACCATCATCATGTACAAAAAAACAAAATATGAATGACACAAAAAAAAATCAGAAGTACACCAAACATGCAGTCCATTATGTCGCTAATTAAAATGATCGATTTCACCAAATCAATTACCAAAACAAATAATCAGTAAATATTCTTTCTATTCCGAATCTCAAAATCCTATAAAACTAACCAAAGAATTAATAAATAAATAAAAAACGCGAAATTGGTGAATAACAACAACACCCTATTTTACACCGTTAATTAAACGACTCATCATAGACAAAATTTAATTTTATAAAAGTAATTTTTAACCTTTTTTTTGCGATTGTAACACAAAAACACATATCAAACATAGTATACTACAACATAACAATCATGTTTTTTCAATTAGACGAATCACTTAAAAAATATCAATTAAATATTGAATTATCATTAATACCTAATGCGTCCCAACGTCCTTTATGTTGAATTAGAATTGAATAATTATTGGTATCCATGATTGACAGTCGACCAGAATGAATAGAAAAAGAGTTTTATTTTTGTTAAGAAACCTTTTATTGATAGGAGAGAATATATATTTATAATAAATTTGAGTAAATCATGCAAGGTAAAAGATTTGAGAAAAATTGGGAACAAGCAAAAACAACAAAGAATGTTCGTGTAGATGAAAATGTGACTATCTTAACAGTAGTTTTTGAATGAGTTATGGAGACTTAAAATGATTCTGAAACATGTCCCAAAATGAATGCAAAAGGCTAGTATTTATAGAGAAAATCTAAGGTTTTGGACGGGATTTTAATTTCAAAACTCAAGTCTATGAGTTCTAAGATATGAACGTTGAGTGCTCTGTCTTTTTCACAAATCCGATCGAAAAAAAGAGAGGGAAATAAGACAAACTTTACCTAAAATCTCTTACGGTCGAGGAACCCAACAAAAGAGAAAACTTTGAATACTAATAACGGAATTTGAAGACATCATTGGTCAAAACCTCAGGATTTCTCGACGATTCTCCATAAATAATTACTCGAAATAACCTTACAGGTCTTTTACTCGCAAAAGAAGAATTTGAAGTCATCCTCCAAATGGAGAAGACGCCAAACTCATCTTCTGCTGATACAGAGGGGAGATATGCGACTAATGGGTTTTGAGGGTGTTTAGGTTACTTTAGATGGATTAAATGAAGGTAGAATAGGTAGTTCAATGTATTTGAGTCTTAGAGTTTTAATCTTGAATTGATCAACCAATAGGAGAGTGACACGTGGAAGGCGTGTTTGATCATAAAAGACATGTGAGAAGAGTATGGGAGGCGTGTGTTATGAAATGTTGGTGTCAACGTGGCTGCTTGCATGGTGCTTATGTGGAGGGAGAGTGTAAGAGTGGGCTGCAGAAATGGGCTTCTTCTTAGGCCATTTAATTGGGTGATATTAATTGGGCTGAAAATTTATTTTCTTTTCTTTCTTTTTTAAATTTGGGCTTCTATAACTAATGCAATATCGTGTATAACTTACATAAATCTCATAGTGTAAAAAGTAAATTACATCTTATCCCTACTCTTTTTCTAATTAAAATAATCCCTTAAAGTTTGTACCTTCCGAATACATAAGTCACCCGTGTCATGAAGCCTCATGGTAAAATGATTTTCAAAGTTTGAATTTAATAAATATAACTTATTATTTATTAAGCCCAATGATTTTCATAATTCTTTTTGGCTCTATTGTTTTCTATTCCCTAACTTGCCTTAATTACCAATGGTCTATGAGTTATGTTATATAAAGGCTTTTCAATAGAATCTCTATTTTGTACCCTCATAGATGCATATTACTCAACAAGTCCTAAAAAATAGAAAATGTCAAAACATTTTGCATCTCTAAGAGCAGAAAATGAGAATCTTAATTAACATCTTCATAAAAAAACAATTAATGACTTCAAATCCTCTAGGAAAGAGAAAAATATTAAAAACAATTTTCCCATGGCTCTGGAGAAAAATGTAAAAGTTTTAAGTAACAACGTGTATTCCATGACTATATGGAATGAAGTTCTTGTTGAGGAATTTCAAAAGACAAAAATGAAATTAGAACAGAATATGAGATGGACACAATCCTCCGCAATGCTTGGTAATATCCAAAAGAGTCAATCATCAACTAAAAAAAATCTTGAAATTTTGAACCCATTAAAATTAAATCCTAAATCCTTCACTGAGGAATACATGTTTACAACAATCATAGATTATGAGGTTACTTGGTATTCATCAAGATTGTTGTTTGTGCATGATAAACTACACTCAGATGAAAGTAAATAGAAAATAGATTAGTGATACATCATCAACTTAACTTTGAATTGAATAAATAACAAACTTGAACATTCTAACCCACTCCATCCATCCACAAAAACAGAGAAACAAATGCAAAAAGCTACTTTAAAAACCTTCTTTTTCTATAATAGCAGTAATATCACTGGTTTCAAACTTTTTCACTACTTTATTTGATTTCAATGTAACAACTATTGTAAAGCTTTTAACGTTCAAAACTAAAATAGTGATTATTCTAAAGATTTTCTAACTACTTTTGCATGAGCCGAGAATCTATCAGAAACTTTATCTCCCACGTATGTAAGGTCAGGGGGTAGCTAGTAAGGGCTCAAGGGTTCATGCAAATAAATTACATTATTAAAATTATTTTTTATGTATATAAAATAGATGTTGATCCCCCACCCCCCCCAAGACTTCTTCGTGTGTTTATCTCTTTAAATTTTGAACCTTTTCATATTTGTCAGTGAGTAAGGTCACCTTCCCCAGACCCCACTCGTGAAATTATATTGGATATACATGTTCATACTTCAATTTATAGAAAACAAAAACTTGAAAGAGGCAATGCACATAACCTTGGTTGATAATTTTAACCACTCAAAAAGCAAGAAAGACAACATGTTAAGTGAATGACATAGAGACCTGCCTGTGGAGTAAATCCCTCAGACAAACTAACTATACAAATAGATAAAACAAATTTATCTACTCTGAAAATCAGCAATTTAAGAGTTAATAAACTCGACAAACAATAAAGAAGAACACGAACCAACAATATTTTGCTAAGGCTAGGGGGTTGCACTTGTAAAATCTCTGCCTTTGGACTTTGATTAAATGTTGAAATATTTGGTTCCACAACACGGTGGCAAAAATGTGTTTCTGAGATGTGATCTATGTCTTGTGTAGATACAACAGAGATGCCCATTCCCATCTTTTCCTTAAACAACATGGAATCAGCCTGATTCTTGAAGCATGAAGCAAATCTATCTCCTTCAAACATTGCTATTTCTCTTTTCATCATAAGCTCTCTCATTACTTCCAACTCCAACATCTGCTTTCGAGCAACCTTTTCTGCAATGATCTCTTTCCTGATACGCTCATTATCAATCTCATTCCTTATTGCCTCAACCACATTGCTACTACGGTTCAATGACTCGCTCCCCATCAAACCAACTAAAACAAAAAAGGATGGTATATAAATACACTTTTACGCACAGTAAAACAAGTTGATTTTTTCAAGACAAACCTGCAGGGATGGTGAGTTTAGTGGAACCTGAAATATATATGATCAGAGGATGGATATTCCAACACCATAGCTACAACTGCAAAAGTTTTTTTTTTATATTTAAATCTAATTAAATATTTCTAACAAACATTCTTATATATATATTCTTTCAAAAGCGTTTTTAAAGTTCCAATTTTATGCCCAAACAGAGTTGGATCTGACATTTTAGAAGAAGATAAGACAAACAAAGTTGCAAAATTTTAGCTTGGATTCGTTGCTATTGCTTTAGACAAGGTGGTTGTCAGTAGTATGTTTCTTCCATCTAGTTCATGTTGTGTCTTTTTCTCATATTTGTCTAAAAAAGTTATGTAACTCTTTATTAAATTCTTTTGTCTTCTTCTAATTAGTTTAGGTCAAACTTATCATAAATTCTATGTAATAAGGTTGCTTTGACCAAAACATGTCATTATGGACACGTGTCATGAAGCCTCATGGTAAAATGATTTTCAATGTTTGAATTTAATAAATATAACTTATTTATTTATTAAGCCCAATGATTTTCATATTTCTTTTTGGTTCTTTTGCCTTCTATTCCGTACTTGCCTTAATTACCAATGTTCTATGAGGTCTGTTATCTAAAAGCTTTTCAATAGCTTCATGTCGTTGGAACCATATATGTCATGCCGTGTTGAAATTAATATTGATTGTCGCATCAAAAGCAAGCCGAATTAAAGTTTTTTTAATTGGCAACATGGACTCTACCCTTTTTTAATTTTATTTTGCTGGTATATGGCGGACAACTAATGGTCTCCATATGAGACTAAAAAGATAAATATAATTCCCAACCTTGACAATCAAGTACTTGGTGCATCTTATCCTTTTGATAATGGCGAAAGAAGCAAATGAGAGTTTAAACATTCAAATTTGGCATAGATATTATGATGTGTTTGAACCTTTAATTTGAATTTTGGTGTGAAAACAACCTCTTCTAGAAACTTGGTGAAGAATTGGATTGTCCTATCCTTTTAGCTTCATTAACTTCTCACTACAGCTTCAAAAAAATATGTATGCCTTGATGCAGGAGATACAAAATAGCAAGGCACTTGATCCTACAAAATAAGTACACAATGGTATGGAATATGTCAAAAATACATATCAAATTACCTCCTGGATTGATCAGAATCAATTTATGAAGTTGACTTATAAATCTGACATTACTACAAAAGTAGGGGATTGAATTGCTAACCTTTACGAAGATTTTTGATGATTTTTTTTTTAATATTTGCCCTAGGTCATGCCCTTTCTTCTAAAAAAACATTGTTGGGTGATAATGAGTGATTCTGGGACTTTTCCCTACATTAACAGTAACTTACACTGCTATAGTGGCCCAAACCAACTACTTTGTTGTCCCCTCAATTTCTTTTATCTCACTTGTAACAATGGGATGTGCTGTTATACTATCATTTATTAAAGAATATAATGCGATAGTATCAAAATTAGTTTGATTTATAGATTTAAAAATCCAACACATAATTTTATTATATATTTTATATACTCACACCAACCCGGTCTATATACATGGCTAAACCTAATTATTATATAGTTCATTAATTCAAGTAGAGGAAGCTATTAAGAAGGTTGAAAAGTAGATGTAAGTGTTGTTCGAATTTCAGATAGAAGATGAAGTACCGCGCCTGCAAAGAAAGATAGAATATTACTCAACAAAGCTATAGTGACACAATTTCATTCTCTTTGAAGGAATTTGAAGTTATCATCTTTCCAATGCACATATTAATTTCCTGTTTCTGTGAATAGGATTTATTCCATAATCTAAAACATCAAAACCATGCGGCTAGAAGATGAGCAGAAACTAAGTAATTCACTACATTTTAAAAGGTATAAGCATGAATGTAGTTTTGAAGAAACAAAAAAACAAAGATTTTTTTAAAAAAAATATTACAAATTATATTATCATAAATATTTCTAAGATTGATTTTTTTTAAAAAGAAGAAGTTTATACATATGTCACGACTCAAAAATGGGTGTGATGACACTCGTCTTATCCCACCAAGGCAAGTCAACCTAAAATCCAAAACATGACGACAGAAATGCAAAAACTAAAATATCAATGACTTAAATGCAGATAACTTAGTCAACTCATAAATAACCCCAAAACCTGGTTGCCACGTGTACAAGTCACTAATGTAGTACAATTGTATTGAAAGAAATTGAAAGTCTCAAATGTCTTTGTTTCTAAAGTAGAACAAGAACATGATAAAGGAACAAGAGGGGCCGTTGAGAAGACAAACAACTACCTCTCAAGTATCCATAGAAAAGCCTTAGACAAAGTAGAGAAAAAAGATAATCATGCAGATCTGGGCTCGCAACCTACACAAGTGTAGAAGCAAAGAGTGAGTACCAACAACATAGTACTCAACAAGCAAACCACTAAACACTAAGTAAAGAAAAGCAGAATACAAGCACTCCTAATCGAATCACTACAAACTACAACTTGCACAGAAACCACAAATCACGGAACACATAGTTCAGTAGTATCATCTCAACAAGTACATATCAATAACGTTCAAGTATGAAGTACGTCAATCAAAAGTCTCATAAAGATGATCACAACATCACAAATGGAAATGATGTGCAATGCAATGATATGTCAAGTAAAGTGATACATGTGTTTCTATATTACACATCTGCCGAAACTCAGGATCTGGAATCCATAGGGGACGTCCTAGTCCATGCATATGCCACGTACATGTGTATGGACCGATCTTAATCAATGAGTCTGCCACAAAAGTATGGCTCGTTCCCTATTTCCACTTAATGTTTCCGCATTGGGCGTGTTGCCTAATTCTTATTTTCTCTCATCCATATCATTACAACACTCTTACATCATCAACACATATATGATAGTGCAATGATCAAATTGAGGATGATAATTCAACACCAATACCCAACAATAATCAATCAAAGTATATCATCAAGTGAATATCTCATTTGGCCAATTGCCCACATCATAATCAAATCACACAAATAAACAAGATTCTCATTTTAACCTAAGTTGTTTAGCAAGTTCACATCATCAATTTACCATACACAATTCTTACATGGATTCCTTCACTAATTCCCATAAATCCCCAACACATACAACAAAGAAGTACAAGATTTTATATGCTTAACAAAGGTCTAGAAGTTCACTTGTCTCAAACAATCAAGCAATCACTCCGACACTTGAGCTTTCCTATTATGAATGGTATCCAAATCAACACAATCTATACAAGCAAGTAAACATAATAATATTTTGGAACTAAAAACACCCATATCAAGCGTTTTGGAAAATGGGGTCAAATTGACCCTAAAACCTGATTTTGGAAATGAAGGTTGTAAAGACTCGAAAGGTTATATTTGAAAATTTCTATAAAATTACCATTTTACCCCTACCATTATCTATCCTGAGTCACTTTTTATTGGATTTTGAAATAGATTTCAAGCCTTGAGTAAAAATTGTGAATTATAAAAGTTTTTAAATCCAAAAGGCTAAAGTTGTTAAGAAGTTATTTTGGTGTCTTTTGGAGTTTTGAGTCTGGGAATGAGATTCCATCAATTCCATATGTCCTGGAATATGGAATATGATCCAAGATAATTGTTGGTTTTAGATTCAGAGTCTTTTCATGGATTTCAGGTCATAAGTTGAAAATTTGTGAAATTTTAGCCTTTGGGTTAACTTTGGTCAACATTCCAGGTTCAGATCCTTAGATTAGATTTCCAATAATTCTTTTAGATTCAGGGGATTAATTTAGGCTTAGAAGAGGTCTTGGTTGAATTTTTAGAGGTCCCAAGCTTGATATAGCCTTTTTAGGTGTAATGTTAATTTCTTGTGACTTTCACAAGTTTCGGGTCAAGGAGACCTTAGATTTATTTTTGGATGGTTCCATTAAGTTTAAAACACAGAGTTTAAACAGGTTCATATATGATTTGTGTGTATGGGGTCCCAAACAAATCCCAAGGGTCTATTCTGAGAATTTTGTGTTGGCTGATGTTACTGGTTCTATAGGCCACACGTTCGTGAAGGGTTTTCACTTTCATGACCTTTTCTATAGCGAAAGTTGGCTCGCAAAAGTTTGCTCACGAAAACGAGACTAGCGTTTTTTCGGGGTTTGCTATAGTGATTTTTTCTTAAATGGGCGTATGTCGCTTTTTCGAGATCAGAGGGGGTTTTGGCCTATCATTTTGGTGTTTTCCCCATTTTGAGTTTGGAAAATCTTTGGAGGCGATTTTAAAGAGATTTTTCATGGTGAATCCTTTGTGTAAGTCTTTGTAACGCTAAAACATCATTTATCTTTGATCATTTGTGGATTTTAATATAAAAACTTGGAATTTTGATTGACAAATGGCTAGGTTTTTCAAGAACATGAGTTCTAAAGTAAAATGGTGATTGCGAGCTGAATTTTACTCCTTTTCCAAAATGTTTTTCATCAATGAGTTCCAAATACCTTGAGTAACGTTTTCAAGTAAACATTTTTGGTATTGAATTTTTTGAGTTGATTTGACCCAGTTTTCAAAGTGTATTGTATGGTTATTGTTATTTCCAGAATGTTATTGTGATTACTTGATTAGATTAGATTGTATAGATTCAGACATTATTCGGAAAGGAATGGCACAAGTCGTGGATTGAGTTTTGATTGAATTAAGGTAAGTGAACTTCTAAACCTTGTAAAACTTGTAGAATCTTGTATTTCCCTTTATTGCGTGTGTAGGGGAGTAATGGGAATTGGGTGATGGGTTAAATTATTCCACTTGATTGATCTTAATTAATGAAATGGGTATAAATAAAAAAGACAACGTGTTGATAGTTCTATTTTGTGGATTGGCTTGTTGTGGACCCTAATTTGTTGATTGATGAAACAATTTGATGGCATCATTGTGGACTTAAATTGCTTGAATTTCTTGTATCTTTCCTATGGTGTGAAATTACTTATTTACATTGACTTATGTGCATCGTTATGATATATGTGATGATCATTCTGAATAACAATGATTCTGACATGTGATACTATATAAAGCCGATGAAAAATGGCTTCGGAGAGTGATATTGTGCCGAAGGGAAATGGCTTCGGCAAGTGGTTCTATATAAATTCGAAGGGAAATGGTTCTGACAAGTGTTCAATTTTTGTGATTTGATGAACTTGATACTTGTATCTACTTGATACATGTGATTGACATACTTGATACTTGTTGGTTGTTGAATTGTGATTGCTAAGCCTTGTGAACTGTGTATTATAAAACTGTTAGGTTGGGTTAATTTGACATACTTGATACTTGTTGGTTGTTGAGTTGTGATTGTTCACTCCCCGAGCCTACACCATGGACATGGCCGGCACTCAAGAACCATTGCTGTCCCAAGCGAAACCTTTGGCCTGACTCAACTCTCAGTGGAAGACTTACTCAAAAACATATGAACTCAAAAGTAAACTTTACTCAACTGTCTCAAAATATAATCTCATAATATTTTATAAATAAAACATTCAAACTCACCTCAAGGGTAACTCAAGTCTATAACATAACAACTTAAATGAAAAAGACTCATGAATTACTATTGTCTATCTATCTATCTATGAGGCCTCTAAAAACTATAAGGGATGTCGGGACAAGTCCCCCGATCATCCTAACAAACTAAAATAACATAAATAAATGAGGGATCCTTCGGAAGCAAGGAGGCTCACCAAACAAATCTGGAGCTCGAATGGATCAACGAAGTTGTGGTTGATGATCCTACATACCTGTATCTGCATCATGAAAGATGCAGGTCAAATGGCGTAAGTACATGGAATGTACGAGCATGTAAGGGGAACACTGAACATAACCTGCAAGCTTGAACTGATAAAAAGGAAACATACTCACCTCGACTCTACTCAACTCAATGCAACATAAAATGACGATAAAAATGCAGTTTATATAAAGCATTTAAAACAGTAGCTAACAACTCAATGTATTTAAAAATACAATAATAACTCAGTTTGTACGTAAAGATACAAAATAACTCAGTTTGGAAGATTCTCTAACCGACAACCATCACTATGAGTTATGTGATGATACAGCTTCTGGCCCACGCTGCTAGAAGTGTCCTATACCTTTCTGGGGTATAGAACTTCTCAACTAAGTGGATCCACTAAGCTATGCTTAAAAAGCAATAAGGAATCATCTAAAAAGTATGACCCTTTCTACCCACGTTGGCTACATGGTTTATGAGGACTTTGAGTTATCTGAACTCGTCCCCATATCGGGGCTCAATACTACTCCTAAAATATAACTTAGCTCATATATTTAAAAATATTTTCTCATCCTCAACTTTGAGATTATTACTCAAACGATTTCTCTTAAAAGAGATAGTACTCAAAACTCCTCATGAACTCCTTGGAAATCCGTGTTTCCCCTCATTTTAAATGTGAAAATATTTACTCTTGGGAATACTTAGTTCCCATATATTCTTTTTGAAAAAGTAACTCAACTCTCCTCATCCACAAACTCAAGTACTGAAGTCCTAAGAGATTGTAAAATACTTCTCAAAATGAATCGAAAGAACTCTCACGACTTTACTCTTAACTCTACCTTGAATTTGAATTATGAATTCAAGGGTTATGATTCATGTTATGAATGATCTTTCGATGTTTAAATGTAGTTTAGAGTAGTTATCATCAGTAGGGAGTAATGGTATACTTTAAAAGAACTTAGATGGAGCAAACGACGGAAAAAGGGTGGGGGCAGGCGACCTTGAATTTCAGAGGCCGAATTTTGGCGCACTGCTGGGGCAGCACGCCAGCCCTCCTGGGGCATCAGTGGCGCATCACGCCACCCCTCCCCCAGAACGACCTGACGATCTTTTTTCTTGTTTTCTAACCCTAACTCACCTAGAATCAATTGTTTTCCTCAAATTTTCCTTAGATTCAATTACCCAATACAAGTATACAAGAATCTAATCAATTTTCCTCAAGAACAACTCTCAACAATCAAAACCCTCACCTCAAAATTCATCAAAACTTTATAAACAAAGCATGAAGAACAAAACCTCAAGAACATCCATCAAGAATTAAAATCATGCAACCTCAAGAACGAAGTTAGGGATGGAATTTACATGATTGGCGTGTGGGTGAACGAACCCAACACTATGAAAGCTTACATACCTCGATCTGGCAAAACAAATCCTCGATTCGCAAGAGATCTTGTTCGTTCTTCCTTTTCTCCACTTTTCCTCTTCTTGAACTCTATTCTAAAACCATAAGCGTAATTTAGGATTTGTAAAACTAACCCAAATAAGATTTGACCCCAAAAACTATCTATATATAATAGGAGGAAAAAAAATGCCTACGTGTCAGCACCACAAAAAAAGAGAATTTAAGAATTATTAAAATTAATTTAAAATCTAAAAGTAAAAAACTAAAAATTGAAAACATTACAAAAATAATGAAAAATTCAACAGGCAGTTTTTACAGCTTTTTTAAAAAAAAAAATCAAAAATTTACAGTTACCTTAATTGTATATATCTAGGAGAAGAAAAGATGACACATGTCAAAAGAAAATAAAAAAAGAAAAGAAGATTAAAAATTTTAAAAGAAAAAGAATTACGAAAACTAGTAAATAAGGATAAATTTGCAATTCAAATTTACGTGAAACTTTAACTGCCATTTTTGAATAATTAAATAATTCAATTTTTTTTATCAAAGAAAAAAAGGTTACTGTTTCAGTTTTTTTTTAAAAAAATTAAATGTATAAAACGGATGGAAAAAAAAAGGTACTTATAAAAATTGTTCTTCTCCTTCTCAATTAGATAAATCTCTATTTCGTGCATTTTCGAGAGCATTTTTTCGTTGGTTATGGAAGTCTTCAATAGATCTACCTATTCAAAGAAAAAAAGTTACTGTTTCAGTTTTTTTTAA
>NW_006239275.1:139987-153719 GCF_000226075.1 Solanum tuberosum | reverse complement strand
AAAAAAAAATGAAAAAAAAGAACCCCCCCCCCTCCCACTTCCTTGGTAACACAACATTTTAAATTTTATTTTCAGTTTTTAATAATAATAATAATAATAATAAAAAATTTATTTTTGTAATGCCTAAATTTTTCGTATTCCTTGATACTATCTATGTATTACGCAGATATATATGAGGAGGTTGAACATTATATTCACTATATCTAAACATGTGAATAATAAAATATAAAAATATTAATAACTTAATAATAAAATTTATAAATAATTTTGGTTTTAAAATTATAACTTTTAAAATATCCGCGCAACGCGCGGGAACAAATACTAGTTTTATTAAAAACGTTTTAATCTGATGGGGTAAGAAAAAGACTAAAATACCCCTCATTAATTTGGGTAACTTTTCTTAACTGGATAGGCTAACTTCAAACGGGCATATCTACCTCATCTGAACTCGAAACTTAGCAAACTCGGTGGCCTTGGAAAGAGGATTCAAAGACTTTTCAATTGAGCCGAATACAACTAAGATTCTATTGCATATAGTTTGATCAAGATTTCAAATACAAAGTCTAGAAAACTAAATCAAAATCTAAGACTCAAATCTGTCTATTGTTGTCTTGGATCCACAATTAATCCTACCGATCCTCAGGATTGGTATATTCTTTTCTATCATGTAGTTTGTAGTTTCCCTGAATCAAGCCAAGTATTACAACTCTTTCTACCCATTCAATGTATAGACGGTTTTCAGTGCTAGTTATCCATTTACAGAAGCAACCCCATAGGGTTTCGCTTTCACGTCTCTCTAAAATTGTAGTCATGGTAAAATCTTGGTTTATTTAATCATCAAGGACTCCCAAGCACAAGAGTTTTCTATAAATCAAAATAGAAGATGGAAGGCTTGTTATTCAACAGTATAACATGCCTTAAATACTCGTGTAAACCAAGGTGTATCTGGATCTATTCAATTTTTTAATAAAGTTGTTTTGATATCTTATGGGCCACTTAACACATTTTGTACTGAAAGTTATGGCCGTTTGACGTTGACCCAAAATTCACAACTTAAGGTTAACTTGAACAAATCTCAAATTAGCTCTTTCCAAATTAGTTCTTTCTAAATTTAGTTCTAATAAAAGTACTCTAACTACCCCAATAAGTAAATAGGTGAAATTTGCTAAAAATTTTGTGCACTTCTTCCACATGCTTCAAGCAGATTGTGTGACATTAGTTTTGAGATACCGGAAGCAGAAGGTGAAGTTGATTGTGAATATGAAATGTCAATAATGTATTCGGAGGTGCTATGTTTCCCTTTTTCCTCAAAACTAGGTATTTTGTTCGACCTTAAATAAAAACAAACAGCAAAGCACTAACAAAAATAAAATAGAATTAAATAGGATAAAAGTCAAACCTATTGAATTTACGTTGTGTTCTAAAGAATATTATTCTCCTCAATGTATCCGAGATAATGAAATATATCCCGGTAGAATTGAACAATTTACTCATCAGTATGGTGGTAATAAAAACTTTAGTGAACAGTAAACTCATTTGACAACATTAAATCACACGAGTTTTTTTTAAGTGCAAGAAAAAGAAGAGCAGAAGATCAGAATATAAGAGAACACTTCTCTATTTATACTTAACAAAGGAAAGTAGAACAAATGATTCTTGTGTCTTATCAAAAAAATCACAACACTTCGAAAAAGTTAACCCTTTAAAAAACTCATAACCACCCTTCAATATGAAAATTTGCTATCCAAATTGTATTTTTGAGGAAAAACTACTTTATTTCTCATTTGAAGTTTTTAATATCCAACACTAATCACCTCATCAAGTTTAGCAATCCCTTGTGAACTTTTATCATAGGCCTATAAGAATCTTTTCGAAATGTCACATCCCTTCAAAAAGGTCACAACCTTTTAAAAAAATCGCAACTCTTAAGAAAAGTTTCAACTTTTCATAAAAGTCACAACTCTTCCTTTTTCTATTCACACCTTTCAAAATTCAAGGACACATCTAACCAAGATCATAGATGAGACAAATCACACCACATGTATCAAAAGTTAACATTCATAAATCTGATTTCCTTAAACAACAAAAATGAAATAGTAGATGGTAGATAGGACCACGAATCCAAAGGTAATACTGGTAACAATAGTTTTACTTGACAACAAAAATAAGCTACTAGTTGTTGACACAATCATTCGTCTGCGTTTTTGACACTACTTGTCCTTGCGAATAAAATCATGGTTGATGGTTATCGTTTGTACCTGATGATCCTTCCTCTAATTTCTTCTCCGATATCATATCATTGGAAGGATGTTCCACAAGCTGGATGAATTGTGGTTTCATTGGTGAAAGACCGACGTTGTAGTTTTTGTTCTCCTCTTTGCGTTTGTGTTTTTTTCCAATCTTATGTCCCTCCATCACCTTTTCAGCGAAGGTCCCTATTTTGCATGGTCACACCAAAACGTGAACCCCCTAATGTTTTGCTTTTCATGATCTGCGTTCTTTCTCATGTCATTCGCATTGTCATCTATCAACAAGGATGGTGGACCATTATTGTTTGGACTTGATGATCCTTCCTCTGGTTTCTTCCCTGATGTCATATCATCGCAATGACGTTCCACAAGCTGGATGAATTTTGATTCTTTTGGAAAAAGACCAATGCTCCAGTTTTTGTTGTCCTTATGTTCTGTAAAAGTTGCCTCCTTGCGTTTGTGTTTTTTTCCTTGCAAGTGGTCATTAAGTCCATCTTGACTTGTAGTACATACTTGACAAAGTTCACAATTCCACTCCGTAACATTTTTCACTGGAGCACTGCTTAATGAAGGCTTATCAACAACCTCTTCTATTAGAGTTATTGCTTTCCGTTTTGCTCCATATAAAATAATGTCAGGCTTATCCTGTATCAATGCCAAAATAAGCACCTCTCAGAAATTTAAACACCTCATAAATGGTTTGGGGATCTGAAAGCATTAAATGAATCTACACTTATTTTGATTAAGGGAACATATTTTGGAGTACACTTTCCTGATTTGGCTCAACATTCACTCAGTTGCCATTCATAACGTCTAGGAAACAAATATACTTTGCAAAAATTTACATTTAGCACAAAAAATTACACTAGAGAAAAATCCTAGACATTTTTGAACTGCTTTTACTTGAGTTGAGCATATATCGGAAACAACCTCATCATCTCGCAGGTAGCATAAGGTCTACATACAGACTATCTTCCCCAATTTACAGAGAAGCTTAAAAGAGGCGATGCACATAACCAGAAATTTAAGAGTTAATAATTAGGGCCAACAATAAAGAAGAACACTCACCATCAAGATTCCGCTAAAGCCAGGGGGTTGTTCTTGTGAAATCTCCACATCTGGACTTCGATTCAATATTGAAATTTTTGATTCCCCGGCACGGTACCGAAAAGGAACCTCTGAGATCATCTCTTCAAAGGCCTCAGCCTGATTCTTTAATCTATCTCCTTCACACATTGCTTTTTCTCTTTCCATCAGAAATCACATGAGATTTATTAAAGTGCAAGAAGAAGAAGAGTAAGAAATCAACATATCTATGAAAAATGAGGGAAACCTCTATTTATAGCAAACAAAAAGTAGTATGTTTTCTCTCATTGATGTTTTTTTCCTAAAAAGAATTTCATTTCTCTTTAACACCTTCTAAACGGCAATGATTCTCTAATTGATGTTTATTCCAAAAAAGAACTTCCTTTTTTATTAATACATTTTCAACGGCAATGTTTCTCTAATTGATGTTTTTTTCCTAAAAAGAACTTCATTTTTCATTAATACCTTTTAAACGGCATGTTTTCTCTAATTGATGTTTTTTCCTAAAAAAACTTTATTTTTCATAATAGCTTTAAAACGGCATGTTTTTTCTAATAGATGTTTTTTTCCTAAAAAAGAACTAAATTTTTCATTAACACCTTTTAAATTACACGTTTTCTCTACTTGATGTTTTTTTCTAAAAAGAACTGCATTTCTCATTAACACCTTCTAAACGGCATGTTTTCTCTAATTGATGTTTTTTCCTAAAAAAAACTTCATTTTTCATAATACCTTTTAACGGCTTGTTTTTTCTAATAGATGTTTTTTTCCCTAAAAAAGAACTTCATTTTTCATTAACACCTTTTAAATAGCACGTTTTCACTAATTGATGTTCTTTTTTCTAAAAAGAACTTTTTCATTAATACCTTTTAAACGACATGTTTTCTCTAATTGATGTTTGTTTCCTAAAAAAGAACTTCATTTTTCATTAACACCTTTAAATTACATGTTTTCTCTAATTGATTATTTTTTTCCTAAAAAGAACTTCTATTTTTACAATTAACAACCTTTTAAAATTACATGTTTTCTCTAATTGATGTTTTTTTTTTCTAAAAAGAACTTAATTTCTCATTAACACCTTTTAAACGGCATGTTTTCTCTAATTGATGTTTTTCCTAAAAAAGGAACTTCATTTTTCATTAACACCTTTTAAATACATGTTTTCTCTAATTGATGTTTTTTTTCTAAAAAGAACTACCTTTCTTATTAACACATTTTAAAAAAAAAAATTCTATATTTTATCTTATTGATGTTTTTTCCTAAAAAAGAACTTCATTTCTCATTAACACCTTTTAAATTGCATGTCTTCTCTTTCTCTAATTGATATTTTTTTCTAAAAAAAAAACTTTATTTCTCATTTACACCTTTTAAAAACTCAACAATATCACGTCATAAGGCATAGCAGTCATTCTTAGGGCTGAACATAAAATATCGAAAATCTAATTGCTGAACCAAAACTTTTGATTATTTGGTATTCAATAATTTGGTATTTGGTATGATATTTAGGAGTAAACTTTTAGAATTATGGTATTCGATTTTGACTTCTGTATAAGACATTAGTACCATTTGGTATTCGATATTTTTATGAATACCGAATTATTTACTTAATGAAGTCATAAATCAACATGTTCATTACTCTTTAGTACAAATCCAAAGAGAGTTAAAGTATAAAATTAAACAACTCAAATACATATACATACACACACACACACACACACACATATATATATATATATATATATATATATATATATTAGTAGTATCAATTTATTTTTCTTGATGTCTTCTTACTTGTTGATATTCTATTATATCGTGCATCCACATAAAAAATAGAAATCATTGGAGAAATAATATTAACTTTGTAATACAATCAACTGCAACTTCAATACAGTATTATCAAATATAGTACCAAATTAAAGTTTATTTTATCGATTACTAAATAACCGAATCAAAATTTAAAAATTTAGTATATGATATCTACTTTTAATTACCAATTACCGAACTCAAAATTTGAGAATCCCGAACCGAACACCGAACACGCACACCTAGATTAATTCCTCCCAAATATCCAACGATTAAAATTAACAAAAAGGGTTTTCTTACCGATGATTAGTTAATTATTACAAAAGTTGGAATTAATCCCTCCAAAAGTTTTTCTTTGTCAACTTTATCTTCTACCCAATAGCAATATTTGTTCCTAAAAATAAATATATTGGCTCCTCAATAATTAATGATGTTGTATGAAATAATCAAGTATTATTATAAAATATTACTCCCTCTATTTCATATTAATTGAATTTTTGAGATTTTTTTCATTGTTCAAAATAGTTGAATTGTTCAATGTTCAAGATGGATGTTAATTTTTTTTTCAATATTTCTGCTCTTCTTTAATGAAGTTTGATATTTTCTAGAAAACAAAAAGCACTACTTATAAATTAAAGGCAAAAGGGTCTGGTGGACCCTTGTACTTGTATCAATTTGTATTGTGAACCCTTTTACTTATCCTTTTGTCATCTGAACTCTTAAACTCAATTAAAATGAGACTTTTAAATCCCTCCAGCTATGTGTGTAGCTCACTCTCCCTTTGGACACTTGTACTTGTATCAATTTGTATTGTGAACCCTTTTACTTATCCTTTTGTCATCTGAACTCTTAAACTCAATTAAAATGAGACTTTTAAATCCCTCCAGCTATGTGTGTAGCTCACTCTCCCTTGCATAAATGACATGTCATATCCATGTCATTTATTAATGACATGTCATAATTTTCTTCATAAATATTTTTTTAATTATTAATAAAAAATATTAAACAAAAGACAAAATCAATAATTTTTTTATTTTACCAAATAAAATAAAGTTTTTTGTTTCTCTCACCATTCCTCCACCTCCCCTAACCTTCAATCATTGTTAACACAATCTCCATATCCCCTGTTCTTTTCTTCTTCAATTATTTTTCACACCAAAAAGAGACATCACTTTATTTGAAGAGATTAAACAGAAATAGAATAACTTTGCGAAAATAGACTGGGGAATTTTTGGGGTCTTCGTAGAAGAAAAAGAAAAGGAAAAGTATGCATAGTCAAAATAAATCTCAACGCATTGTCAGATCTGCAGAAAGATGATTGCGATCATGATAAATCAAACAAGTTTCTGTGACTTGAAGGGAAACCAAGCAAGATATGGCAACCATTGTTAGATCTACAGGAAGATGATTGTAAAATTCATCCATGAATCAATTTGCAGGAAAATTAAGAAAACAACTTCAGCACATTTCCCCTAAAAATGATTATATTCGAAAGGTAAAATCCTTAAGAGTCAAGACCCCTAAATTTGATATTGGAAGGCTGATGAGGTTTATGATGAAACCTTTAAAATTTGCATCTAATTCTTTGCCTTCAAGAAAATGGTGGGGCTGAGACATTTTCTTTTTCTTTTTATTATTTAATATTTTTTTAAAGCAAATTCATTGCTTCCACTTGCTTTTACATGTGTGATATCACGCGCCATATCTTACTCAGCAAAACAAATGACACATAAGCCTGGTCAACGGTCAAAGGGTTTAAAATTTTTATTTTAATTAAGTTTAAGGGTTCAGATGACAAATAGTTAACTAGAATCGTTCACAATACAAATTGATACAAGTACAAGTGTCCACCAGACCATTTTGCCTAAATTAAATCATGATTTAAATTATGTCCTTGATATAGTGGAGTATAATATAGATGCCAACTACACCAAGAAGTTGATTTCACTTATTATCTTCATTACTTTCTTCTATTATGAAGATAACCTCCACTTTTATGATCATTACTCGTCAATATGTCCAAGCATGCACAGTGATAAGATATTCATTAAATTAGAAATATATTTATCATAGATATAATTGAGGGAAAATAGACTATAAAGTTTTCATATGCATGCATGATGAGTCCACAAATTGGACTCATTTAGGGCTAAATTTTAATAGAAATTGTGTCAACAAATGCTTATTTTATCTCAATATCTCATGAAAACTCTTAAGTTTCAGGTATTTGAAGGAAAGCATGGACATTACGTCGCAAAAAGGAACGAAAAGGATAAAAAAAAACAAAGAAATAAAGGCCTGAGGATCGCCGAGCCCACTCGGCGAGTCGCCGAAGGGTCTTAATTCGCGTTTTGCTCTAGTGTGCTAAACCCTAAAGGAAAGGATCAAGTCAACGGTAAAGAGGAGGAGTCAGGGTCTCGCCTAGAAGTTTCGCGAAGCAGTACCATGTCGCCCAATGACCCAGAGCACGACGATGCTGAAGGTTGGTGCAAGATGGCGATGAACTACACCAAAGGGCGAATCGCCGAGTTGATCGGCGATTTTGACTAACGACGCCGAATGGTCCACTACAGCACAAATCTGTGAAAATTATAAATTCTAATTAGAGTTGTAGTTTTAAGTGTCGAACAATTATTATAATTTTCATATAGAATAGTACTTTTTGATATTTTTACTCTAAGTTTGAGAGGATTTTGAAGACTTGAAGATCAAAGGGTTTCATCTTCAAGATTTGGATTTGGGTCTCTTGGATTCTTCAATTTTGGCATGTATCATGACTTAAATCTTCATACCCAGTTGAATGCAAGCTCAATTTGGTATATATTTTTATCTCTTATACATGTGTGGCTAAAAACCTCAATTCTTAGGGTGTGATTTAGAGAATATGGGTTATGATTTAGAGAATATGGGTTAAGATAATTATTGGGTCTTTCTTGTTGATAATTTAATCTTAGTTTAATTGTGATTTCGTTTAGTAATTGTAGATGAATTTAATGAATTTGTAGTTTCATATACAAGTTTATTTATGTATTTTCGGCTTGCGAGAGAGAGAGGTCATAAAACTAAGACTACTAAATTAATGGCCAGTGCGAGTGGGTCGACATGAGGTTCACCTCGAGAGAGTGAAACCTAGTCCCATGTCCACACACTCAGATTGAGAGAGTGAGTGGGTTAAGGCATAGACTGGTCTTCATGCGGCAAGTGGGTGTCCGAGAAGAACGCATTTGAAACGGGGTAGGTTTCTCGAGAGAGAGCTTATCCCCCTTAAATTCTAGCCTAGTCACAATTACTTTATGAATATTCTATTGAAAGCATGTACCCAATAATCTAGCTTAACCCGTATTCCCGTCACATCCCAAGGATCCCCTCTCATCACTTAGGAACCTTTGTTTATTTTGCTATTTTTACGTACTTGTGACAAAACTCCCCATTGTTAATTGACACTCTTGTGTCCCCCTTTTAATTTACAATGTTTTTAATCATTAATGTCTTTAGCTACGACTAGTTAGAACTAAGTTTTATTTCTCTATTAATTCTCAAAACCACTCTCTTGGGAACAATCTCAACCCTTGGTTGGGTTACTAAACTATTGTACGATCGTAGACATTTGCATCGAAAGTTGTGTCTTGATTACGCAAACATCAAAATGGCACCGCTGCCAGGGAGTGGTGTTATTTGAGAATTTTTAGATTAGTAGAATTTTTTATTTTTCTTAGTTTTAGCTTTACTAATCTAAATTGTAGTTTTGTTTTGCTTGTTTGAATATCAAAGCAGGGAAATAAAGAGGGATGATCATTATAGGTACCACATAGATCATCCCCTCCTGACACTATTGAACCTCAGGGACAACCTCCTGACGCTCAAACAAGTAGGGAATGAGCCAATGCAAGAAATGTGGCTGAAGTTTCAATCAATATTACAACCATACCCATCTCATGGAATGTCTGACAAGACGTTGTTGGAGTGCTTCTATCGGGGTCTTGGACCCAAAAATAGGAGCATAGTTGATCAACTTTTCGAGGGTGGTATGCTCCACCAGCCCTACGAAGTCGTCGCAACACTCTTTGATGGTATGGTTGAAACCAACAAGGTGGTCCAAAAGAAACACGAGTGGGACACACTACTGGCTCAAGTGGACGTTCTGTCCAAACTAGTCATGGGGTTGGAAGCACAAACCATGGTAAAGGAAAACACACTTTTTCCCTCGCAAATGTAAACACAGGTAGAAGCATAGGGGCGTGCAGAATGATGAAGCCCTTTCATTCATTCAACAAAAAACTTGAAGAACAAGACAAAAAGTTGAATGAGTTGAAGGACAACATTGAACTACTGAATGAAACGTCTGCCTCAAACTCCATGACTATTCAGCTACAGGATGCTCAAATCACCCATTTGATGGCAGGTTGCTATCCACCGTTTGCTGAGGACTCGCCTAACTACACCATGGCTGACTCCGAGGATGAAGAATTGTTGTTGACTTGCGTCGTGCCACGACTTTAACTAAGGTGTTGTTTGGAAGGCAACCCAAAACCCTTTTATTGTTTTACGTTAGGTTTAGAAATAATGGTGCGTTGATTGTGCAGGATGAAGTGTGAGAAGCATTTGGAAAGAAGGAGGTTGGCAAGAGAAATGTTCGGTTGGCGAGTTGCCGATTAGCTCGGTGACCCCGCTTTATACCGCTGTTTGGATTCCCAAATTGACTAGGAGATTCTGTAAAACTCAGCGAAGAATGTGACTACTCGGCGTGACACCGAATAGTTTGGCGCTCATGACTAATGTCGTCGAATGGGCAATAACTTGACGGGTTTTTAAGCAAAAGGTTTACAGGTTTGAATCTCCTATGCTTTCCCTCTTTTTCAAACGTTGCAAGCTTACACTTAGTATTATTTTCAATATCGTTGCATCTCTATTGTATTTTGGTTGATTGATTTGTGCTTGGAGTCAGAGTTCATTGTTTCCTAGCATCCCAATAAAACAAAAGGTTAGTGCCCCGAACCCCATAACTATCTTGTCAAAAGTGTACTCATTTGCTAATGTCTGATCTTGTCGAAATATGTTGAGCCTTCCTGATTGGGCTTATTTGATTATGTATCGATTCTTCTTCGATAACCACACCTTTATAGCCTAGACTGTGAAATCTTGTTCTCCAATGCATAGAGTGGGGTTAATGTGTGATGAGTGGTATTCATTTGTTATGGGTCCTGGTCGAATTTGTGTTTTTTGTGCTTAAATTGCATTTTCGTGGGTTGCGGGGTAGATTTTATGTCAAAAGTAGGCACGTTGGGTCATTCAATGAGCTGTGACTAGCTCGCCGAACCATTTCGCAGTTCACCTAATTACCCTATCTCGCCCTTATTATCATGCTTTATTTGTTGTGGCATCTGTAACTTTCAGAAAGAAGTATGAGATCGCCAGGAGCACTCAGCGACTCGTCGAAAGTCTTCTTGTTCGCCCTTTGTCTGCACCCCTAACTCCTTCTACACTGTAACCTTCGACGGATTGTTTGTGGCTCGTCGAAGGTATTCGGCGGCACACCGAATGAACTATCTAGTCTTTCTGCAGCTAAATGTCTTTGTTTTGGTTGACGAATATGTTCTAACATTATCTCAAGACTTTGCAGACATGGCCAGACCAAAAGTTACAGAAAGAAACATGCCACCCAGACACATAAAAGAACAAAAGTTCAGAAGAACTACAAGGATCGAGAACAAGACAGCCAGTTCGAGGAGGAGGATGCCCATCGACCCTAATGCCCCTACGTGGGCTCGAGGGTTCAGCAATTCGATACACGCCTTTGTAGCAGCTCACGAGTTGGACAATATGATCGAGGCTAATATCGTTGCAGAAGCTGAAATAGAGAGAAAAGAAAAAGAGAACCAGCAGTAGAATGACAATACTCTGGGCACTGATGCCTAGATAGATGGAGCGATTGTGTAGACATGATTTTTCTCTACCTCCCTCTCTGTCCTTCTCTATTCTAAAGTATGGATATTTTGTTATTTGCATTTGAGGATAAATGTTTTTTATTTGTGGTGGGATGAGGCCCACACCTTTTGTGTGCTACTTTTGTTTGTATTTTGTGTATGTATTTGGGCTGTTCTGTTTAAAATTGTGTTAAATACTGCTTTCTATGGATGTTTGAGCTTAACGCTCCTTTTATTTTAAATTGCAAAATGATTTGGACCCTTCCAAAAAAATTTGAATTTTTTGCACATTTTCGCCACCCTTTATATGCTCTTGAATGTGGCTGTTATTTTGCGAAATTTTGAGTCTCGGTTCCAATCAATACCGATGACATGAATACTGCTCTCAATCGAACGAACATGAATGTGCGGCTACGATGAGGCCAAATGAAGTTGCATGGACAATATGTGAACTCTTTGCATTTCATTTTGACTAGCCTAGTATCGAATCGAGTCTCTTGTAATAACCGTTGCACACTAGCGAAAGTGTAGAGTCTTGTTTGACTATAGTGTCGATGCCTAGTGTGATGAGTTTACCTGTGAACTATGCATTATAGATCCTAGAATATGCCCCGTTGATCCCGTCAACTGAGTAATGCTATCTCTTGATATGATCTTAGGCAACTTCTACGAGTGTGAGCCAATTTGACATATACCTCTTTTGTGATTTACCATGTAAGTGTGTGAACCCATTTTGAACATCCTTTGTGCCTTTCCCTTTTCTTTGGAAGAACTTGATGAAAACAATGACCTTTCTTTATCCATCACCCATAATCCTCATGAAGTTGTGGTTGATTAAATAGAAAACTTAGGCCAAAAGCCTAAGTTGGGGGTGTGGTGAAAAGGAAAGGTAAAGTCATGAAGTGCAAGAAAGTCTTCCTTAACCTGTGGTGTTGAGAAAAAGGGAACCCCTCCATATATGTATAAAGAAAAAAATATGAAAAAGAAAGTTGTAGAATAAAGTACAAAAGAAATGGGTTTTCCAAACAATTAATGGGAAGTGAATAATAGGATGACTTATGAGCACTAAAGAGAATGATAATGAAAAAAGAAAGGAAGTGTTGTGAGCATCACATTTCATGTGGATGAAAGTCACTGAGCCTAAATGACCACACCTCTGCACTCAGCCCCATTACAAGCCTTGAAAAGACCTTTTTGATCTTGAGTGAGCTGAAACAAATGTTGATTGGAAAATACGGGTAAATCTATGGGTGAAATTATGCATTATGTTCTTCTTTATGAGTGTGAGCGTTGCATTTGATTCCAAAGTTTTAAACTGTGAAGCCATTGTGTGAATACGGAATCATTCTTTGTGTGAGGGAATTTGAACACTATAGTTGAGCTTGAACCTGCATTTGAAGCAAGTATTGTAAGTATGAGATTCGTTGATATTGGTGAGTCATAACTTGAATTTATGAGTACACAGTTGATCCTTGCATAAGTAAATTGAGTCTTGTTGTCTGCATTCATGGTTGAGTCTTGTGTAGCACTGTTCGAGACACCCTTTTTGAACGGCTGAACTTGAGTTTGCTTGAGGACAACCAAAAGTTTAAGTTGGGGAAGTTGATGAATCCACAAATTGGACTCATTTAGGGCTATATTTTAATAGAAATTGTGTCCACAAATGCTTATTTTATCTCAATATCTGATGAAAACCCTTAAGTTTCAGGTATTTGAAGTTTGAAAGAGAGCATGGACACTACATCACAAAAAGTAAAGAAAAGGCTAAAATGAACGAAGAAATGAAGGCATGAGGATCGCCGAGTCCACTCGACGAGTCGTTGAAGGGCCTTACTTCACCTTTTGTTCCAGTGTGCTGAGCCCTAAACGAAAGGATCAAGTCGGCGGAAAAATGGAGTAGTCGGCGCATCACCGACAAGTTCCGCGAAGTAGTACCATGTCGCCCAATGACCCAGAGCACGACGATGCTGAAAGCTGGTGCAAGACAATGATGAACTACACCACAGGGCGAATCACCGAGTTCATCGGCGATTCTGACTAACAACGCTGAATGATCCGCTGCAATACAAATCTGTGAAAACTATAAATACTAGTTAGAGTTGTAGTTTTAAGAGTCAAACAATTATATAATTATTATAATTTTCATATAGAATAGTACTTTTTGATATTTTTGCTCTAAATTTGAGAGGGTTTTGAAGACTCGAAGATCCAAAGGATTTCATCTTCAAGATTTGGATTTGAGTCTCTTGGATTCTTCAATTTTGGCCTGTATCATGACTTAAATCTTCATACCCAGTTGAATGCAAGCTCAATTTGGTATAAATTTCTATCTCTTATACATGTGTGGCTAAAAGCCCGAATTCTTGGGGTGTGATTTAACGAATATGGGTTAAGATATTTTTAGGTCTTGCTTGCTGATAGTTTAATCGTAGTTTAATTGTGATTTGTTAGTAGTTATAGATGAATTTAATGAATTTATAGTTGCAAATACAAGTTTATTTATGTGTTTTTGACTTGCTCGAGAGAGAGGTCATAAACTAAGACTACTAAATTGATGACTAGTGCGAGTGGGTCGACATGAGGTTCAGCTCGAGATAGTGAACCCTAGTCCCATGTCCACACACTCAGCTCGAGAGAGTGAGTGGGTTTAGGCGTAGGCTGGTCTTCATG
>NW_006239275.1:126452-139472 GCF_000226075.1 Solanum tuberosum | reverse complement strand
GTTTTTATTTACTAGTGACAAAACCCTAATGTTAATTGACACTTTTGTGTCCCCCTTTTAATTTACAATGTTTTTAATCGTTAATGCCTTTAGCTACGACTAGTTAGAACTATGTTTTATTTCTCTGTTATTTCTCAAAACCACTCTCTTCGGAACGATCCCAACCCTTGGTTGGGTTACTAAACTATTGTACGATCGTAGACACTTGCATCGGAAGTTGTGTCTCGATTAGGCAAACATCAATGCATACAAAATCTATTTTATATAAGAAATAGATTTCGTATGCATTCTAAGAAATAAAATATATGGAAGAACTCATGATAATAATGCATATTTTAAAAGAGAAAATAATTGTTATCATCCATGTGTTATCGTCTTATTTTGGTTTTGGTTCCTATGATAGCTCACTAATCATATTTAACCTTAAATTAATCAAAGTAAGTGATTTTAGTCCTTTTACTAATGGTGAACATAAATTTAAATAGATCAGTTACTGATGTAAGGGGTAAGTTTGGTATTACAACAAGAAACACTTCCATGCAGAGAAAAAAACATAAAGATAGAACAAGTTTCCAGTGGCCCTTTCTATTGTACAAGAAAGATTGGTTAGATTAGCTCACTTTTCTGTAGGTTATATATTCACTTATGCGGCTTTCTTGATTGCCTCTACATCGGGCAAATTTGGTTAATTAATGTGTGTATTCGCGATAATATCATTTCTTTCGACGAAGAAGGGGGTCCACCTTCTTCTATTTCTACATCTAGGATTCGACTTTTATCATGGATACTCCTCCATGTGAAATATTCATCTTCATAGGAGCTTTTTGATAGTAGTCGTGACCAACAGCTATCAGCTCTCGGCTTGTTGGTAAGGTGAGAGCTTCAAGCCCGATTTCAGGTGGCGCACCCTCCACATAAGCACCGCCCACAAACCAGGAATATAGTTAACAAAGAGGTATCTAAGTTGCTCCTTTCTTCATGCTTGGCGAGGGAGAGGGGCGTACAGACCACTCCATTCGAAGTCTCACAAATGTTGCACCCCGGCAGCAAAGCGAACCACCAGAACTAAAGTCACGATTGCAGGCCTTCGGAGCCGGTGATCTGTGTGGGCCACCCTTCTGAAAGGAGAAAAAGCGGGAGAACCCACTTAGACACTTATTTAAGAGAAACAATATCATTCAATTTAACAATAAAACGTTGAAGCAAGAATGGGCTACAATTCACGCCGGCATGTAAGTACTCAATTAATTTAGTTATAGCCTAATTTTTTGATTATATGAAAATATGAGTCAAAGATTGAGTTATAGGATTACTAACGCAACATCTAATATTTTACATAAAGAATAAATATAATGTTTTTTTGAAAAAGCTATAAGAATTATAAAAATATAATATTTCTAGTGCATATTCTCAATTTGCATAACATATTACATTTTGTGTTTGTTCTACTTATTAGAATGACATAATCATATTATAACGACCATATTGAATAATTCTAATGATCAAAAAGAGGTAATAAAAGGGAATGTGATTTATTATTAGTGTGTGATGTGTTGAGAATGATTTGAAAGACTTATTGATTAATTACTGATGTCGTATCATGATGTATTTTTGTGAATTGTGCATTGTTATGGAAAAGGTCATCTCCTTATTATTTGTGTAAACATGTCATTTGCATTGGTTTTGAGACATAGTTGTGACAAGTGTTATGTGAATTGAGGAAGAATAAGAAATTAAAGAGTATTTAACATTTTAAGGGCGCGCTGCGACATATATTATGATTCGAGGGACGTGTCACTCTGATAGATTCTATTATCGAGGAATGTGTCGCACGCTGCGATGAATTTTATTATCGAGGGAGCTGACGCACACCGCAATGAATTTTTATTATCGAGGATCGTATCCTATGCCTCAATGGATGCATTGACAGATATATATGTCCCCCTGGTCCTGGACTGAGAAACAACAGGTGTGTATCACTAGGTCAGACATGACATTGCATTTCATTGCATTGCATATCTTTATCATTTGTGAAATTGTGGGTGCCTTCAGTTGAACTTGTGATTGATGAAGTTGATCTTGTATGCTACTGATCTGTAATTGTTGTAATTGAGTTTTGTGCTATGAAATTCTGAACAGTTAGGTTGGGTTGATTTTATGCATGTTGTAATTGTGGAGGTTCGGTTGGGGTGGTAGGAGTACCCGTATTCTATATTCTTAACCTGTATTTAGGAGTTCGCTTGCTGAGTACCATGTGGTTTGGTACTCACGCCTTGCTTCTACATTTGTGTAGGTTATCGGCCCTGATCTTCACGATACTCTCTCTTATCTTCTTGTCTGAGGCTTCCTATGGAGATTTGTGAGGTAGATCATTGTCATCTCATCAGACCTTTTTACTCCTACTAATGATCTTGTTCTACTTTAAGACAACATCATTTGAGACTTGTTTATTTCTTTTAAATCTATTGTAATAGATTAGAGGTTTGTACACGTGACAACCAAGTTTTGGGGGTAGATGTAAGATAATTATTAATTTCCACATTATTTTATAGTATTAGACTTTTATTCTTGCTTTTCTTTCGCATTTATTATATTATTTGGGTTTTAGAGTGACTTATTTTGGTGGGATAAGACGAGTGCCATCACATCTTTTTTTGGGTCGTGAGGAAATGGTAGCAGAGCCCCAGGTTCATAGGTTTCACGTGTTCACAAGCCAAGTCTAGTAGATTTTTAGGTATCGGCGTGGAGATGTCTGTGTTATCTATGAGAGGCTATAGTGACTTTTAGGAAAAATCTTCACTATTTGAATCTCTATCGTGCGTCCTTGGTCCGATCTGATTCTTATCTCTTCCTTTCATTCTCTGTAACTTATAGTGATTACTCGTGCGTCGTTCTTCTTCTAAGAAATTGATGTGTCGTATATGGCTTTGATGTTAGACCTGATAATAATGTGAAAGTGATAGACTTATGAGAATGATGTGTTGTCATATTCAAAATGTTCAGTAATTTTAAGGGGTTGAGTTAGGTGATGGCTCGACAAAGCATTTTGAGGATATCTGAATGACGAGGCTAGACAATGGTCCAAAAAACTTTGTAAACGTATTATCTATTGTGGGATAGTTACCCAGTAACACTGAATACTAATTATGTGGTATATACGATATTTGGAGTGGTTCAGCAATTGGAAGTGGAATTATCAAAGGAATAAATAGGTATGCACATTGTGACTTTGAAAACTACAATTAGTAATGATGTCATAACAGGTATGGATTACTTACCGTACGATGAGACCTATGTTGCATTAGTCAAGGTCATAATTTGTACTATGATTTGGTGTATGTCAAAAAGGTCATGATATGACTACTACAAAGATACTCCCTCTGTCCCAATTTATGTGACTTACTTTCCTTTTTAGTAAGTCCCAAAAAGAATGACACATTTCTATATTAAGTAATAATTTAACTTTGAAATGTATGTTTTACCATTAATGAGATGATTTATAGCCACACAAATTCATGTCATTAATTTTAACCACAAGTTTTAAAAGTCTTTCTTTCTTTCTTAAACTTCGTGCCGAGTCAAAGTACCTCACATAAAATGGGACGGAGGGAGTAATGATTCTTACTTGGTTAGAGTTATGAAGTGTGTTACTCCTGCTATCGACCTGATCTGAGAAGGAATATATATCGATTTGGTAGTTATTGTAGTTACTTAATGGGAAGAAATATGTGGCTATTTCGGTACAATCTTTCGATTGGTATGATCTGTTCTAGTGGAGGATCTAACAGACTTTTACGATATGGTACTAGTGGTATATGAAAATGGATACGTCAATTTTCAAGTGTAAATACTAACTACTTAAGGATTTATCAGTTGTACCACATGTTCATAAAATGATATTCGATGTTTCATTCTTATTTAAGAACCAACTAGTTTGTTACTACAAAAACATGGGTTAAGCATTGTTTATAAGGAAAACTATAGTGGTGGATCTTTGGTAATGTATTAATGTGTTCAGGTTGTGAAGTGTATTTCGCGGATCTAATTAGTATTGGTAATTTCATCGTAAGCTCCAAATAAGTGGATTGACATCGAAATGACAAGCTTATAGGTAAGAAAAAGTCCAGGGAATATACTTGTGTGAAGGCAATTAAGGATTTTACTAAGAAAGTGAGTATAAAATTGGGTTAGTCCATTGTATTTTGTTGGTATAATTGGATTAATGTTGTAGTTGTGGAGGTTCGCTTGGGGTGGTAGGAGTACCCGTATTCTATATTCTTAACTTGTGCTTAGGAGTTCACTTGCTAAGTGTTGGGTTCGAAAGTGATTAGGGCGTTATGCGGAAGCTTACAATTGCATATCATATGGTTGATAAATTAGATGACGAAAACTTATACTAAAACTAAAAAAATGTTATATGGAATTTGTCCAATTGGCCTACATATTAAAAAAAACATTAAAATTGTAGAGAGAAAATCTCTCCATAAACAAAAGTCTCTAAATGACTACATTGTGGATACTATTGTTGTTCTTTATGAGAATAGAAATTTTCAATTTATAGATCTCCAAACATTTCCTCTAAGGGGAGAATAAACCAAGTATGGAAGAATATTATATTTTTCTTTCAGGAAATGTAAAAACATTTATGGTAATGTTTTGACTTTTCTTTTAGGAAAAAATAAACTTTAAATAAGGTGAGAAAATAAGGGGAAAACCCTAAATAATCTCCCCTTTTGGCTGGATTTTTTTGACAAAACTTGATCCTCCTTCTTCACACGCATGATAATCTTATTCTTCACTTAGTATTCATCACTATTGCTTGCCATGGTTAAAAATATGGTTTAAAATATATGCGTTAAAAATGGTTTTAAAATATTTTGTTTTTATTTTTAAAATTGTAGCAACATGAATGTTGAAAACATGGTTTAAAACTTCTTCTCCACATGTAGTTGGACAAAATCTTCATTATTGTCAAATTTGTTACAAATTGTTTTGAAACCGCTTGAATGCATCTTCAACCTCGATGAACCATTAGATCATGGGATCGTTGGACCATGTGCTCTGACACCACTTGTTGGGTTCGAAAGTGATTAGAGCGTCATACGGAAGCTTACAATTCCATATCATATGGTTGATAAATAAGATGACGAAGACTTATACTAAATATCAAAATATTATTATTTGATTTGACCAGTTGGTCTACACATTTAAAAATTAATAAAAAGACATTAAAAGTGTAGAGGGAAAAATCTCCCATAAACTAAACTCTTAAAGGTCTACATTGTGGATGCTATTGTTATTCTTTATGAGAATAAGGATCTTCAATTAGATCTCCAAACTTTTCCTCTAAAGAAAGAATAAACCAAATATGGAACAATATAATATTTTTCTTTCAGGAAAACTAAAAATATTTATCGTAAGGTTTTGTCTTGTCTTTTAGAAAAAAATAACTTCAAATAAGGTAAGAAAATTAGGGCAAAACCCTAACATTGAGTACCGTGTGGTTTGGTACTCACCTCTTGCTTCTACATTTATGTAGGTTATGAGCTCGGATCTTCATGATATTCTCTCTTATCTTCTTGTCCGAGGCTTCCTATGGAGATTTGTAAGGTAACTGAATGTCATTTGAGCAGACCTTTTTAATCCTACTTATTATCTTATTCTACTTTAGAGACAACATCATTTGAGACTTTTTTATTTCTTTCAAATCTATTGTAATACATTAGAGACTTGTAAACGTGACAAGCAAGTTTTGGAGGTATATTTAAGTTAATTAAAAATTTCCACATTATTTTATAGTATTAGACTTTTATTCTCGCTTTACTTCCGCATTTATTGTATTACTTGAGTTTTAGGCTGACTTGTCTTGGTGGGATAAGACGAGTGTCATCAAACCATTTTTAGGTCATGACACATATTCTTTTCTTCTTTTTTTTAAAGATGAAAATGAAAATTCAGAACTGTACACAGTTAAATGTGTAATAATCATAAACTATGATACAATTATTTCAACTTTTTTTTATAAACTGATGTATACATAACTCAAATTCAAAATTAATTTGGATTTACATGATTGGTTACATATTTTTGTGTTGGATTCATATCATTTACATTTTCTATTAGAGATGTTCATTATAATAACACTAATAGATTCTACCTTTTCTTTCACATGACAAATGAAGGTGAAGATTCATATATGTACACCCTTAAATTACACTTTAAGGGTTGGTGGGTATTTGAGTAATGAACTATTATAATGGGCATATAACTTATTATGACTATTGCAATGGAGATGAAAATTCCATTATTCAGATGAGGCACTGTATGAAATTTTTTAAAGTCAATGATAAAAAGGTGAAATTTTGGTTCATGTTTTGCCTTATTTTGATTTTGTCAACTGATTTAGATATATATATATATATATATATATATAACCTTGTCTATGAAATGTCTAACAGTAGAGAAGTAGAAATATTTGTTGAGCACACGAAAGAGGACCAATGGTACTATGATATAGCTGATCCTGAGGGCAACCCACAACAAGGCGGAGAAGATTTTGTAGATGAGAATATAATAGAGAAAAGTGATGAGTGTGATGCCACATGTGAATAACGCGAGTCATTGAATGACTCTGATTATTTCTTGGAAGAAGATGATATGATTTTTGATAAAATCATTGACTCTAATGTAGAATGGGTTGGCCTTAACGGGAGAAATAGAGAAAATCAAGTTAAAAATAAACAATGGAGGTTAGAGTTGTCTCAAACATGTTGGCTATTTTTCCCAATGACACTCAAGAAAATGATTGTGCTACATCATAGGTAGTTTTAAAGAGTTTGCATGGAGATTCTGATGATGAAGATCCTAAAAGATCTTCTGTTTTTACTCCGACTAGACATTTGGAGAATCCAAAATTTAAGTTTACGCTTAATATGATTTTCAGCAATAGCAAATAATTCAAGTGAGCAATTGAGTTACATGTTGTGCTACAATAAAAGACATCAAGTTTAAGAAGAACGAAAGTATAATGTCAAAGGCAATTTGTAAGGTGTCAAGTTGCAAATGGTTCATATTTGCGTCAAAGTTTAATCACGATGAACCTTTTAAAGATCAAGACAATAGGCCTTGACCATTGTTGTGGCAAACAAAGAGATAACAAGACTATTGACTCTAGAGTTTTAGCTAAGAAGTATGTTGAAGAATTAGAATAAATCCAAATTGGGAGTAAAAGAATTCCAAACTCAAGTGACGGGGACTCATAATTGTACTATTACTCAAACCCAAGCATATATGACAAAGAGGAAGACATTAGATCTAATTACAGGGACTAAAGAAGAGAAGTTTGATATGTTATGGGATTACTGTGCTTAGCTAAGGAGGAGTAATCTAGAGACTACGTGTATTTTGAAGCTAGATGAAAATAAAAACACAATGGTTAATGGTAGAAAAAGATTTTTAAGACTTTATATATGTTTTGCAACTTGTTAATAGGGTTTTTTAGCGGTATGTCAACCTACAATATGGGTCGATGGATGTCATTTGAAAGGACACCAAAAGGGGAGTCAACTATTGACAACACTAGGCATTGATGTACAATAACATATATCCTATTTTATTCGCAATTGTAGAAGGTGAACTAAAGGAAACATGGAAGTGGGTTTTAACACCTCTTGATGAGGACCTAGGAATATCACTAAACCCTTTTGCATAGACTTTCATTTCTGATAAACAAAAGAGTTTAATTCCATCATTGAGATAATTCCAGATGTTGCGCACAGATTTTGAGTGAGACATCTACACAACAATTTCAAAACTGAAGGTTTTGGAGGACAATCATTAAAGGATATCCTATGGAAAGCTGCTAGGGCAACTACAAATCCTGAATTCTCCAAGTATTTGAAACAGATGAAACAAATAGATTCAAAAGCCCCTGAATGATTTATTAATAAACCACCCAATCACTAGTCAAGGGACTTTTTCTCTTCTTTTTCAAAATGTGATGTGTTAATAAATAATTTGTGTGAGTCATTTAATAGTGTACTTCTACATGTAAGAGACAAGTATATTTGGACAATGATTGCGTAAATTAGGATCTATATATTGTCCAGACTTTAAAAGAATGGAGATAAAATGATGAAGTATTGCCATAGAATCTGTCCATAGATCATGTTGAAACTAGAAAAAATTAAGGCTAAAGCGGCTGAATGTATTGCCACTAATTTTTTTTTACAGAATCTGTCCAAGAAGCCAAACATGGGTTGGCAGAAGATCAAAATTGCCAAAATAGACGTCAAGAATCATCTCCAAGTCACATTCTCTAAACGTTTGTGAGCCTCATAATAAACATGTAAATGTTTGTGCGCTCAACTTGCAACTCACTCAAATTTTTGATGAAGTTGAAGTTGAGAAGAAAAAGAGTGAAACATTTGACCAAATATTGGTGGGATGCCCCTAAAGGTGATGACTCATGCAAGAATAGTAATTATTCATATTTCTTAGCTGAGAATGATGTTGGGATTTTTAGTAATTATGACTTCAAGCCTATTATGGATGCTACAAATTATCCTCAGAACCATATAGTTGGTTTTGATCATCATGGGTTCTTTTAATTCTTTTTCCTCATCTTTTGGTTAAATTAATCTAGCCATAATCTCATTTGTTGTGTTATTTAATATATATGTTGCATTATTAAAATGACATAAATACAGTGTTACCTTCTTCATTTCTATCAAGTTACTATTTAAGAAGACCAATTTAAAACATACACAACGATAATATAAAGATTTTTTCAGTTAATTAGTTCCACTTATTTATAGTCAATTACATGTAGCTATCTCTTAGGTAATAATAAATAAAATTTCTATAACAGCCCAATTGGTAAATAAGTGGAATTTGCTAAAATTCTTGTGCACTTTTTCTACATGCTTTAAGCAGATTGAGTGACATTACTTTTGAGATACCGCAAGACGAAAGTGAAGTTGATTGTGAATTTACGTTATGTTTTTAGGAAAATTATATTCTCTTGAATGTACTCGAGATAATGAAATACACCCTCGCAGAACAGTGGTTACACAACTCCAGTGAACAGTGAACTCACTCGACAACGTTAAATCACATGAGTTTTTTAAAGTGCCATAAGAACAGTAGAAGATCAAACAAATTTGTATATTAAAAAATGAGAAAATGCTTCTCTATTTTTACCCAAATAAAGATAGTAGAACATGTGTTATTGTGTCTTATAATCAGAAATATCATAACCACCCTTCAATATAAAAATATGCTATTCAAATTACATTTTTTCAGAAAAAATACTTTATTTCTTATTTACACATTTTAATATCCAACAATAATCACCTTATAAATCTTTGCAATGAATCTTTTGTTACATATCTCACGGACCTATAATTAATAATTACAAAAGTTTTACTCTTTGTTAACTCTATCTTCTACCCGATAGTAACATTTGTTCTTAGAACTATATGTTAGGGTTTTACCCTGATTTTCTTACCTTATTTGAAGTTTATTTTCTCCTAAAAGAAAAGACAAAACATTACCATAAATGATTTTACATTTCATAAGAGGAAAATATATTTTTCTTCCGTATTTGGTTTATTCATTCCTTAGAAAGAAAGTCTGGAATCCTATAAATTGAAGATCCCTATTCTCAAAGGAAATCATATATCATTTATATAAAAGATAACCCTAGGCCTGCCTACGTGGTGCCACCACAAACAAGAATTTCCTTTTAATTTATTCATTTCCAGTACTAGACTTCCCTTTTCATGAAAAATTGCGACTTTTATGGAATGTTGCGACTTTTATGGAAAGTTGCGACTTTACTGAAAAGTTGCGACTTTTATGAAAAGTTGTGAATTTTATCAAAAGTTGCAACTTTGATGAAAGAGTAGCGACTTTAATGAAAAGTTGTGGCTTTTATGAAAGGTTGTGACCTTTTCGAAGGGTTGTATCTTTTCCAAATAGTTGTAACCCTTCCGATAAGGCACAATAAACATTTGTTCACATTATTCTTTTTTCTCTATAAATAGAGGTCTCATTTTAAAACAACGAAAATTCTAAAGCTCTTCTTCTTCTTCTTTTTCTGCACAATTAAATATTTGTGTGCTTTGCTCCTGTTTTGTAGCTCACTGACACCATTGCTTATGTTACAGATCCTGGTATGTATTTTTACAGTCATTAATTTATGCAAATGTTATTAAGGATAAATGATAAGATGTTATAAGTTTTATTTTTATTTACATCATTAATGTGTTGTAACCTTTCCGATAAGACAAAATAATCATTTGTTCAGACTATCCTTTGTTGTATATAAATAGAGGACTTTCCTCTCATTATAAAACAACAAAAACTTTAAACTTCTTCTTCTTTATCTGGACAATTAAATATTTGTGTACTTTGCTCCTGCTGAATGGCTCACTGACATTGTCACAACCCAGACCATCGTGATTGGCACCCATATTAACCCTCTGGTGGGAAAACCACTACTACAACCCAAACAAAGCAACTAACCAAAAACGAAAGCATTTAAGGATACGAAAACATAAATAATATCTAAAAGCTGAAGGTCCCATAAACTTTCAAAAGATCTAACAACTAAACAATGCGGAAAATACACCTAGAACCTGAAAGTCAATGTACCAAAACATCTAACAACGAACCAAAGTATAAACAGGAAGGGTCACAACCCCAACCAACGAACTAATAACTAACTAGAAAGTCAAAGTACGAAATGTGGACATAGACAGAAGAGAACTCATGGAAGCCCGGAAGAATTGACTCACCCTTGAATTCGAACGATCACTGATCTTCTAAACGAGGTTTGTCAATAGCCGCTTCAAGATTCCCTATACTCAACAAAGAAAGAGCAAGTGCAGTATCAATACACAACCACAATGTACTGGTAGGATCACGCGGCTATCCCACCAGGTGTAACATATATAAGTCAATACAATAATATTATCACATGCATATATCGAACATATACAATATTATCAACATTTACGAACAACGAACAACTTCATATTTCTCAAGATACACAATTATGACAAGTCGTTGGTCCTCTTATGGAACCCAAACCCAAACAGTTAGCATACCAAAATGTGGTACCCGATCCAATGATTATGTCGGAACATGGCAACCAATCCCATAACTATGCACGAACGTGGCAACCGATCCAAGTTAGTTATGCCAAAACATGGCAAACGATCCATTCAACACACCACAATCACAATCAAAATTATATTCTCAAGTTCATACAATTTAGTCATGATTCATGGTATTCATCATTCGTCTATCTCATTTACAACAAGTGTGATCAATAAAGCAACATTCACATACATACATGCATCATAATGAAGCAAGACAAACATACATCACACAATCATAGAATCACAACCATCACCTACCTCGAAACAAGCTTGAAACTCTAAGAAACTTGATCATTCCCTTTCCATATGCGTTCCGCTTGTTCTTGGTCTACAAACAATCAATACAATACGGGAATCAATAAACAATCACTAATTACCCGAATTGCTAACAATTATGTGAACCCTAGATAATACCCATGATCCCAAGCACCTAAAATTGGGTTGTTTCCACTATACAATCAAGATCAAAACCCTTCTCCATTGATAATTACCCATTCTATTACGTTCTATGGATCGAAAAATGGATTCGGGAAGTGAAAAGCTTACATTTATCCTCAAGAATGGTGGAAAATGGTCAAGAGTCGCCTGCGGATCGTTCCTTAGCTCTAAAAATTGAAAAGTGTGGAATAAACACGTTTTGGGGTTTATTTACGACCTTAAGTCGCGTCGAACCCACCACAGCTGTCCTCACCCCGCTATAGCGCCCCCGCCTTGGCAGCAGAAATCCCGCCCCAGCGGCTTGCATGGAACTAGTGAGCTATTTTAATAATTCGAAGACCCCCATTTCACAACACACCTTTAACCAACGACGCTTAAAAAATATTGTTCACGCTAAGATTGATTCAGTGAGTTCTACTCACTCAAATGCAATTTTGCAAAGTCGTATGGGTTCCTTAACGACTTATCTAACTACTCATGTAATCAAAATCATAAATAAGTTACCCGATTGTTACCATATTTCCCTACAACTTAATGACTCTGATTTCATCAAAATCTAGACTAAATTGGAAAATTTCAAGTTACTACGAAAAAGTTTTTCGACCCAAAAAATTTCCAAGTTGGCTTTCCTATAACGACGGAACCCTTTCGTTACGATGATCAGATCAGTAAACACTTCACACTTAACACCATAGAGGTAGTGCCACCAGATCTTAAGAGCAAACACTACCGCTGCCAATTCTAAATCATGTGTTGGATAATTTCTCTCATGCACTGATGAGTCCACAAATAGGACTCATTTAGGATTTTATTTTGATAGAAATAGTGCCCTCAAATGGTTACTGTGTCTCAATATCTGATGAAAACTCTGAAGTTTCAGGTATTTGAAGTTTTAGTGGAATCATGGACACTTAGGCGCAAAAAGGAACAAAAAGGCTAAAAAGAACGAAGAAGATGAAGCCTGAGCATCGCCAAGAACACTTGGAGATTCGCCGAAGGGATGCACTCCGCCCTTTGTTCTAGTACGCGAAGCCCTGAAGAAGAAGTATCAAAAAGGCGATGAAAGGAGTAGTCGGCGCTTCACCGAATAGTTTCGCGAAGCAGTACTAGACCGCCCAATGGTTCAGAACGTGAAGATGCTGAAGGCAAGCACGAAACGACGATGAAACAGAAGAAGGGTGAGTCACCGAGTCATTCGGTGACATCGACTAACCTCGCCGAGCGATCCGCCAACACTAGTTTCTGAAGTCTATAAATACTAAACTCTTTATTAATTTTTAGGAGTTGATTTATTATTATAATTTTCTGATTAGAATAGTACTTTTTGGGATATTTTTCTCTCAATTTTGGAAAGGGTTTTGTGGGAGACTTGAAAAAAGAAGGATTTCATCTTCCCTAAGTTGGAAGTGGTCTTCTG
>NW_006239275.1:125821-125979 GCF_000226075.1 Solanum tuberosum | reverse complement strand
CGGCAAATGGGTGTCTGAGAGGAACGCATTTGAAACGGGGTAAGTTGCCCGAGAGGGAACTTATTTCCATCTAAAGCTTAGCCTAGTCACTATTATCTTGCAAAATTCCTATCGAAAGCATGTACCCAACGATTTATCTCAACTTATATTGCGATCAC
>NW_006239275.1:121412-125762 GCF_000226075.1 Solanum tuberosum | reverse complement strand
AAAACCCCCAATTGATATTTGACACTTTCGTGTCACCCCCTTTAATTTACTATATTTTTACTCGTTAATGTCTTTAGCTACGACTAATTAGAGCTAAATTTTATTTTCTATTAATTCTCAAAACCACTCATTGGGACACAACCCCAACCTTTAGTTGGGTTACTATATTATCAACGATCGTAGACACTCATGCCGTAGGTTAGTGTCGTTGGTCACGATAAGCATCATGCACCTTCAATTGACGCGAGGCATAAGCTATCATATTCTTATCCTGCCTCAACAAAGCACCCAAACCAGAATGTGAAGCATCACAATAAACAATAAAATCTTTACCTTTAACCGGTAATGATAGGATAGGTGCGGTGGTCAAGAGAGTCTTAAGCTTTTGAAAGCTCTCCTCACATTTTTCAGTCCATTCAAATGGTATCTCCTTTTTGGTCGAATTAGTCAAGTGAGTGGCAACAGAAGCAAAGTTCTTCTCAGATCGAAGATAATAGCTAGCGAGCCCCACAAAACTCCTAGCTAGGCCGAACCCAATTTTTAACAGCCTCAATCTTTTGAGGATCTTCCATTACTCCTTCTTTTGAAACTACATGTCCCTAAAATGCAACTGAAGTCAACCAAAATTTACACTTAGAAAATTTAGCATACAACCTTTGTTTCCCAAGAACACCCAAAACAGTACGAAAATGGTCGGCATATTCTTCCTCACTTTTCAAATAGACCAAAATATCATCAATAAAGACTACGACGAAGGAATCAAGAAATGGCTTGAACACCCATTCATTAAACTCATAAAAGTTGGAGGCGCATTAGTCAAACCAAAAATTCAAAGTGCCCATAGCGAGTTCTAAATGCCGTTTTGGGCACATCCTCTGGACTAATTTTCAATTGATGGTAGTCATACCTTAGATCAATCTTAGAGAAAACTGATGCACCTTGCAATTGGTCAAAAAGATCATCTATTCAAGGCAAGTATACTTATTTCGAATAGTGACCCTATTCAATTCCTGGTAATCTATACACATTCTCATACTACCATCATTTTTCTTAACAAACAAAACTAGAGCACCCCATGAGGAAGCACTAGGATAAATGAATCCCTAATCAAGAAGCACTTCGATTTGAGCCTTAAACTCCCTTAACTCTGCCGGAGCCATGCGATATGGAGGGATAGAAATGGGACGAGTACGAGGTTCTAAATCAATGCAGAAGTCTATATATCTATACGGAGGCATACCGGGCAAGTCATTATGAAACATTTCTCTAAATTCTGACACCACATGAATAGACTCAATAGATGGAGCTTCAATTTCAACATCCCTAATATGAGCCAAATAAGCCAAACAACCCTGCCCTATCAATTTCCTCGCCCGAATGAAGGATATGATCTTAGCTTGCTTAGGCTTGTACACCCCTTCCCACTCTATTTTTTCCCTTCCCAGAATTTCTAGAGTTACAGAATTAGTATTACAGTTAAGCACAGCATAATAGGGGGACAACCAAGTCATGCCTAAGATTATACCAAAATCAGTCATATCCAAAATTACTAAATCAGCCCAACTCTGAAAACCCATAAACAAAATAGGACAAGCATGATAGACATGGGTGACTATGACTGACTATCCTACTAGGGTAGAAACATGGATAAGGACATCAAGTATATCACAAATCATAGCAAATTTTGAGGCAAATCGCATGGATACATAGGAATAAGTAGAACACGGATCAAAAACACATTAGCCATCAGGTCACAGACAAGAATAGTACATGTGATCACCGCATCATACGCCTCTGCCTCATTCTTTCCCGAAAAGGCATAAAACTGAGCCCTATCGTCTTGACGAGCCATTTACCTGCCTGGTTGCACGTTACCCCTGCCTGCGTTACCATTTCCTCTAACTCCACGTCCTCATTGATTACCTCCTCGCCCACCTTGTGGACGCCCTCGGCCATTGTTACCATTCCCCGCGGGTACCACTGCTCTAGACTACTGGTGTGCGGAATCTAACACACGTGGGTAGGGACAATCTTTCCTTATATGCCCAGGTTCACCACAGTTGTAACATGTACAATGAAAAGTTGGTCTGCTGCCCACTGAAGATGCGACTCTGTAGTTATCCTGAATCAAATTATGAGGTGGAGTTCCCGAGTAATTACCTGTAGAGGCGGGCATAGCAGACTGAATTGGCTTGGCTGCAAACGTCGGACTCCCTGAACCTCTGGAATAAGAACCTTGGAAGTTGCCTGAATTCTTGGTCCTTTTTGCCTATGCCTTAGCCTAACCATCTCGCCTCACCCCCTCCACTTTATTAACATTGTTTATTACCTCATTAAAGCTTCTCCCTGCAGAGGTCATATGAGCAGATAATACCTGCAACTCAGAATTTAGTCCCCTAATAAATAAACAGATCATCTCCTCCTCAGTAGTCACCAATTGAGTAGCATATCTAGACAACGCATGAAATTGGACTCATAAGTAGCCACATACATACGACCTTGCTCCAAAGCCATAAACTCATCCTTCTTGCGATCTCTCAAAGTCCTAGGCACATATTTTTTTAGAAACTGAGCATGAAATTGGGCCTAAGTAAGTGGAGGTAAAGTTGAAGATCTACATTTCATATAAGCTCTCCACCACTGCTTAGCCTCACCTTGAAGTTGAAAGGACACAAACTCAACCCCATGCTGTTGGACGATTCCCAACTTATAAAGCCTTTCATAGCAATCTAAGATAAACTCATAAGCGTCCTCATTCTCAGAACCAAGAAACACAGGAGGCTTTAGCTTCAAAAACTTAGTCAACATTTAATGCTCATTACCAGTCATAACAGAACCCAACAAAGGACAGAAGAAAGCATCATTACTGCCCGTTCCACCCATCTTGGGCGGAGTGCTAGCAAAAGGGGGACTAGCAGGAGATTGAGTTGCTTGAATAGAAGAAAGCACTCCAGGACCAACCAACCCTTTCAAGAATCACATGATCTATAGATCTAACACTGGGTCTATGGGAGAAATGATATACCGTGAGTTTACAGTATTTCTAATACATTTCACTTACAAGTTGTGTGTGTCTATTGTCTTTTTGTATTGGTTTTTATGTGTTTTTATCATATTTTGCAAGAAAGATGTTCAGGCGCAGAAGTAAAGAGACAACTGAAAGAAATGCAGAAAAGAGCATCTACGGAGGTGATCTACGAACCGTAGGTCCACTGATGCTCCGTAGGTGATGGTCGTAGATTAGCAGGCAATGCAAATCAGGGAAATCTGACCAAGTGTGGAACCACGGTGGCCACTGACCATCCGTATATTGATCTACGGATCATACAGTTGATCCGTAGATTGATATTGCGGGGTTCCAGTACTTGATTTTTACAGATTCTAAGTGTGGAGCCACGGAGGGGGATTGACGGACCGTAGATCGATCTACGGTCCGTACTGCAAGTCCGTCATTTGCTTCAGAGAAGCTGATTTTTGGAGGACAAAATATTTTCTAAGTCCTGGCTGACGGAAAGGACTCACGGATCGTAGATTCGTTGACGGTCCGTGAGTCAGTCTTGTGGAATGAATACGCGTGCCTGAACAAACTTTCCTTAATTTGTTTCCCTTTTAATTTAAGACTTGTTTTCTATAAATAGGGCATGTAAACCTCGTTTTTAGGGGTTAGATTTTATTACTTCTTTTTTACTGTGTGACTGGGGAATTAATTTTGCTACTCTAGCAATTCTTGATTTCCAAATGTTAGTTTTGAAGATTTGGTTTGATGGATGATGTGGTCACTACTGAGGGTGACCCAACTATTGTTCCAGCGGGCTCCGAGAAACCGGACACACCCGCTCGTTCATGATTCTTCGGCGATATGCGCCACGAGTTTACTTCACCCAATCCATTATCTTTTACTATTTTTGTAAGCATTGGGAACAATCGCATCTATTTTTGTTGGGGGTGGGGTAAATGGATTGTGAGTGATAGGGTAAAGTCTGAGTAACCCAACTCATAAATCCTCTCTTGAGGTTTTCTTGCCTGTGTTCTTTTTCCCCAAGAGACTGTTTAATTTCTGTTGAACCGGCTTGTGTTAGGATTGTATGTATAGAAGTATGAAAAAGAAATGAAGCATGATGGCTTATGAAAGATATACCCGTCCAAATTTTGTGATGTGTGCTAGACTTGGTAGGCTAAGACAAGTGGAATGTGTTGGCTCTAAGTATGACATGATAATGAATCAACTTGATGGCATGACTTAAGCTGAAACTTGAACTGGGTAATCTGGTAAATCTGATAATGAAACTATGCGCAAAGAGTGTGTGAGAATAGTTGATTGTTCAAACAATTTTTGTGCAAAACTAGAAC
>NW_006239275.1:120968-121115 GCF_000226075.1 Solanum tuberosum | reverse complement strand
TGTGCACCTCGACTTAGGCCAAAAGCCTAAGTTGAGAGTGGCTAATGTAAAAAGTCACTTTAATCTTGGCCCTGACCCGATATCGTGTATTGTGCACCTCAACCAATGGAAAATCCATAAAGTTGAGGGTGGCTATGAAAGAGGAAA
>NW_006239275.1:120501-120749 GCF_000226075.1 Solanum tuberosum | reverse complement strand
AGTCTAGTTTGGAAAGTCTAAGCAGCGAAAATAAGGGCAAGCCTAGTTACGTTGTCGGAAAGCTGGTACCTTGGTGATAGTGAAAGAGTGTATGTTGTGTGTCGGTTGGTCGATCGTTGTCATGGTTTGATCTGCCTGAATTAGCTTGTCGAGTCTAAGAGAACAAATTTTATACCTGAAAAGAGAGTAGGGTAGAGAGCCATGTGATTGCTTGTGCTTGAAATGCTTGCTTCTATACAAGTGTCGTT
>NW_006239275.1:100700-119534 GCF_000226075.1 Solanum tuberosum | reverse complement strand
TTAGAAGTCTTTTTAACGAGTGCACGCGTTAGAACTCGCCTTGTTGCTACTTGTCGGACCAAGGAGGTAATCAACAAGAAAAGAATTATCAACATAGATTTAGTGTGATACTATCTAATAGGCTAGTGTCTATTGGTGCGAAGTAATAACTAAGTCAAACATCGATTATGATGTCTAATATGAGGTGAAGGTAAGGGTTAGTGAATTTTACACACGTAGCCGGACCAAGGTGCGGGGTGAAATTCTCTAGATGCCGGATCAAGGATTTAGAGATACCTAACTTATCACTTTGCATGTAATACACTAGGAAATGATTGCTATTACTAGGACTACTGAGTTATCAGATTGTGGTGAACACGTATACCCTAGTAAATTTTCTCATCTTGATAACAACAAAAATTGACTTTTGTTTACTGATTACTTACTGAATTCTTACAATTTGTTTCACAAATCCCCCTTTTTCATTACTTATTTCTGGAAGTACTTTGACTAAACGAATATAAGTGTAAGTTAAAGTTAAGTCTAAATCAGTTTCCTCGTGGGATCGACCCCAACCTACAAGTTGGGTTCTTTACTTGATAAATATCGCTTATGCTTCTTTAGGGAGGTGTAATTTGAGCGTATCAAGGAACATTGGTAGTCTTAGCCTGCACCTCCTCATCTTGTCCCACCTCCTCAACGTTTTCAACCTCAACATCCTCTTCAATCTCTTTGTGATGTACGGGAGGGGACTCATTTTGGGGAACATTTTCAATCGGTACCCCATCTCTAGCAGGCGCCACTCTTCCTCGACCTCTATTATTTGCTCTTCCTCTACCTCTGCCTCGACCGCGACCTCTCGCAGCAGATTCCTCAGCTGGAGCATTGACGGGAGCTACGGGCCTGACGCCGTTGAATCTAGTGTTAACCATCTGCGGACAAAAGAATAAAGTAGGTTAGATACCAATTTGAATCACCAGATACCAATTGGAATCAAGTCATAGCACAAAAGAAGACAAGAGAAAATAGAGAGATTTCCTAAAGTCATATAGCCTTTCGAAGAAAAGTCAAGGCATCCCCGTACCGTTCCGCAAGACTTTACTAGATTCATTTTGGGATATCGAGATCAACGAACCTAGGCTCTAATACCTACATTGTCACGACCCAGACCATCATGATTGGCACCGACACTAACCCTCCGGTGGGAGAACCACTACTACAACCTAAACCAAGCTACTAACAAAAAAATAAATCATTTAAGGATACGAAAACAGGAATAATATCTAAAAATTGAAGTTCTCATAAACTTCCAAAAGATTTAACTACTAAAGAATGCGGAAAGTACACATAGAACTTGAAAGTCAATGTACCAAAACATCGAACAACGAACCAAAGTCTAAAAAAGAAGGGTCACAACCCCAAACCAATGAACTAATAACTAACTAGAAAGTCTAAATCAAAAATATGGACATAGACAGAAGAGAAGACATGGCAGCCCGGAAGAATTGGCTCACCCTTGAATTCGAACGATCACTAATCTACTAAGTGAGGTCTGTCAATAGCCGCTTGAAGATGCCCTGTACTCAACAAAGAAAAAGCAAGTGCAGTATCAGTACACAACCACAGTGTACTAGTAGGATCACACGGCTATCCCACTAAGTGTAACATATATAAGTCAATACAACAATATAATCACATGCATATATCGAACATATACAATATTATCAACATTTACGAACAACGAACAACTTCACATTTCTCAAGATACACAATTATGACAAGTCATTGGTCCTCTCATGGAACTCGAAACCAAACAGTTTGCATATTGGAGCGTGGTACCCGATCCAATGATTATGCCGGAAGTGGCAACCGATCCCATAATTATGCCGGAACGTGGCAACCGATCCACTCAACACACCATAATCACAAATCACAAGTATATTCTCAAGTTCATACCATTTAGTCATGATTCATGGCATTAATCATTCGTTTATCTCATTTACAACAAGTGTGATCAATAATGCAACATTTGCATACATACATGCATCATAATGAAGCAAGACAAACATACATCACACAATCATAGAATCACAACCATCACCTACCTCGAAACAAGCTTGAAACCCTAAGAAACTTGATCCTTCCCTTTCCGAATTCGTTCCGCTTGTTATTGGTCTATAAACAATCAATACAATATGAGAATCAATAAACAACCACTAATTACCTAAATTACTAACAATTCTATGAACCCTAGATCATACCCATGATCCCAAGCACCCAAAATATGGTTATTTCCACCATAAAATCAAGATCAAAATCATTCCCCATCGATAATTACCCATTTTATTATGTTCAACGAATCAAAAAATGGATTCGGGGAGTGAAAAGCTTACCTTTAGCCTCAAGAATGGTGGAAAACTGTCAAGAGTCGCCTGGGGTTTGTTCCTTAGATCTAAAAATCAAAAAGTGCAAAGTAAAGACGTTTTGGGGTTTACTTACGACCTTAAGTCGCGTCGAACCCGCCACAGCGGTCCTCACCCCGCTACAGCGGCCCCACCCTAGCGGCAAAAATCCCGCCCCAACGGCTTGCACGGAACCAGTGAGCTATTTTAAAAAATCCAAGACCCCAATTTCACAACACACCTTTAACCAACGACGCTCAGAAAATACCATTCACGCTAACATAGGTTTCGGAAGTTCTACTCACCCGAATGCAATTCCGTAAAGTCGTACAGTTCTTTAACGACTTATCTAAATACTCATGTAATCAAAATCATAAATAAGTCATCCGGTTGTTTCTAGATTTCCCTACACCTTAATGACTCTAATTTCATCAAAATCTGGACTAAGTTGGGAAATTTCAAGTTACTACGAAAAAGTTTTTCGACCCAAAAAATTTTCCCATTGGCTTTTCTATAATGACGAAACCAGGTCGTTACAGACACTATTGTTTTTGTATCAACACACAGATAAATTGAATCGTTCTATCTTGAGAGGATCTATTCCTTTAAACATCGGGTACTAGAGGAGAATAATTTCCTTAAGGGGACATTATGCATTCAATGTGCTCGATTTTTTCCATTCTGTTTCATTCTACTTTTGTATTTCCTGGTATGCTTTTTACAGTCATTAATTTATGCGTATATTATTAAATAGTCTCTAGGAAGGTGTGTTGCACGTTTGTCCAATGTCAACATATATAATTTTTAGGACAATGCTAAATGGCAAGAAAATTTGGCCAGAAATTTAAAAAGTCTATAATATCCTTTTTATTTAAAATAAACTGATTTTTTTCAGTTTTAATTAAAAGGTATTAAATTTAAAAGGGTAAAAATGCTCAAAAAGGTAAAAAAACATAGTGTGAAATATGTTATTTTCCCATTCTAGCCAAATTCTAGCCAAATTTTCTGGCCAAAAGGATTTTTCCTAATTTTAAAATAATACAAATAATATTAATAAACATGTAAATAATGACTAATTAAAATTTTAAAAGTAAAGTACAATAATTTGTAGGTATATATAACAATTTGAATTCTTTTGACCTTTTTCTTGTGTAGTTTTTATGATATATGTTTCTTTGTCTTTTGATATTTCAACAACAAATGGTTCGAATATGAACATGAGAAACATAATCAATTATGTTTGCAAATGCTTCGAGTATGAAAGTTTGTATATTCTCTTATAAAATTGTAGCATTCTTCTTTTATAAAGTCTCATACTCTAGTATATTATTGTCAATTTCATGGCTCAATGCGTGTAAAAAAAATAAAAATTCTTCTGATAGAGATAATTTATTAATAATTAGTGATATCAAAAAATTTAATCAATATTATATATATATATATATATATATATATATAAAAATCATAGTTTACATACTATATGCATCTTTTGTTTAATTCAAGATTATAAATTTGTGAATTTGACAAAATAATTTTAGTAAACCTTTTTAAATAGGGAAAAGGCATAAATTCCCCCTTGAACTTGTTTCGAAAAGTCAATTACACACTTAAACTATTATAGTGACCTATTACACACTTATACTATTCAAAAGTGAATTTTCTTACCCCCTAAAACTGACGTCGCAAAAAAATAAAACAAAAATAAAAAAATAGGCGCGTCAGTTTGAAATTAAAGTAAAAAATAAGTTATAATCCTCTTTTCCAACCCCACCCCTCACACCACTTCTTCAAACCCCACCCATTGTCGTCTTCTTCTTCATTCTTTATTTTCATCCACATCTTTATTTTCTTTTATCACAATCTTAAAGCATAATTTTTTTGATTCGCAATTTATGTTAATTTCCATAGATTTGTTTGTCACGACCCAGACCATCGTGATTGTCACCCACACTAACCCTCCGGTGGGAGAACCATTACTACAATCCAAACCAAACCACTAATCCAAAACTAAAGCATTTAAGTTACGGAAGCAAGTTAAATACTAAGGAGAGAAATAGGGAGTTCCCATAAACTCCAAACAAAAGTCTAATAACAACTAACATTGCGGAAGTAATGCCTAGAACCTGAAAGTCAATGTACCAAAACATCTAACAATGAACCAAAAGTCTAAACAAGAAGGGTTACAACCCCAAACTGATGAACTAATAAATAACTAGAAAGTCTAAGTACAAAATGTGGACATAGACGGAAGGAGAACTCATGGAAGCCTGGAAGAATTGGCTCACCCTTGAATTTGAATGACGATCACTAATCTTCTAAGCGAGGTCTGTTAATAGCCACCTGAAGATGCCCTATACTCAACAAAGAAAGAGCGAGTGCAGTATTAGTACACAACTACAGTGTACTGGTAGGATCACACGGCTATCCCACTATGTGCAACATACATAATCCATTACTACAATATAATCACATGCATATATTGAACATATAAAATATTATCAACATTTATGAACAAGGTACAGTTTCACATTTTTCAAGATACACAACTATATCAAATCATTGGTCCTCTCATAGAATTTAAACACAAACTGTTAGCATATCGGAACGTGGTACCCGATCCAATAATTATGCCGGAACATGGCAACCGATCCCATAGTTATGCCGGAACGTGGCAACCGATCCCATATTTATGCCGTAACGTGGCAACCGATCCAAGTTAGTGTGTCGTAACACAACACCCGATCCATTCAACAATCCATAATCACAACCACAACTATATTCTCAAGATCATACAATTAAGTCATGATTCATGGCATTCATCATTCATCCATCTCATTTACAACAAGTGCGATCAACAATGCAACATTCACATACATATATGTATCATAATGAAGCAAGAACGAACATACATCACACAATCATAGAAACACAACCATCACCTACCTCGAAACAAGCTCGAAACCTTAAGAAACTTGATCTTTCCCTTTCTGGATTCGTTTCGCTTGTTCTTGGTCTACAAACAATCATAATAATACGCAAATCAATAAACAATCACTAATTACCCGAATTACTAACAATTCTATCAACCCTAGATCATACCCATTATCCCCACATCCAAATGAGGTCTTTTCCCACCATAATTCTCAGATCAAAACTCTTCTCGATCGATAACTACCCATTAGATTACGTTCTACGGATCGAAAAACAGATTCGGGGAGTGAAAATCTTACATTTTACCCTCAAGAATGGTGGAAACTGTCAAGAAAATCCCTGGGTTCGTTCCTTAGCTCTCAAGTTCGAAAATTGTAAAATAAAATATTTTTGAGGTTTATTTCTAACTTTAAGTTGCGTCTGCCCCGCCATGGCAGCACTCACCCCGCTACAACGGCCTCACCCTGGCGGCAGAAATCCTGCCTCAGCGTCTTACATGGAACTAGTGAGCAAAATTAATAATTCCAAGACCTCATTTCACTACACACCTTCCACCGACGACACTCAGAAACTACCCGTTCACGCTAAGATCAATTTCGAGAGTTCTACTCGCCCGATTTCAATTACGTAAAGTAGTACGGGTTCATTAACGACTTATCTATCTACTCATGTGATCAAATTAATAAATAAATCACCCAATTGTTACCATATATCCTTAGACTTTAATGACTCTGATTTCATCCAAATCTGGAGTAGGTTGAAAAATGCCAAGTTACTACGAAATGGTTTACTGACCCAAAAATTTTCCCCGTTGGCTTTTTTATAACGACGGAACCTAGTCTAAGGAAAATAGGCTAAGGAAGGAATGAAGTAGTACCTGAATCGATGAAAAATTGGGGATACTTATCTCGCATGTCCTTCTCGGTTTCCCAAGTAGCTTCCTCAACTGAACGATGCTTCCATTGAACTTTAACGGACTTCATCTCATTGGTCCTCAACTTCTGGACATCACGATCAAGAATTGCATTCAGTTCCTCCTTATATTGGAGGTCTTTGTCTAACACAATCGAATCCCACTTAAAGATATAATCACCGTCACCATGATATCTCTTCAACATGGACACATGAAATACCGGATGAACTCCCGATAGGTTAGGAGACTAAGACAATCTATAAGCTACCGGTCCTACACATTCAAGAACCTCAAAGGGACTAATATATCGCGGACTTAGCTTACCTTTCTTGTCAAATCTCATCACCCCTTTCATGGGTGATACCGTAAGAAGAACATTTTCATCGGCTTGAAATGCCATGTCTCTTACCTTATGATCCGCATATTTCTTCTGCATACTCTGGGCTGCTAAGAGCATAACTTGAATACTCATCACCTTGTCTTGAGCATCCTTCACTAAATCACCCCCCAAAGGTTTCACATCTCCAGGCTCAAACCATCCTATGGGTGATCTACATCCCCTCCCATATAATACCTCAAACGATGACATATCAATGTTGGAGTGATAACTATTATTATAAGAGAACTCACACAAAGGTAAGAACATATCCCAATGTCCTCCAAAATCTATTACACATGCCCTCTTCTACCACTTGAATAGTCCTCTCCGACTGCCCGTCCGTCTGTGGATGAAAAGTGGTATTAAAAGTGAGTTGTGTGCCCAATTCATCATGTAATTTCTTCCAAAACATGTAAGTAAATTGTGCACCACGATCTGAGATGGTAGAAAGGGCCACCCCATGCAACCTCACTATCTCTTTCACACACACCTTAGCCAATTGTTCAGCATTATAATCTATCCTTATCGGAATAAAATGGGTTGACTTAGTCAATCTATCAACTGGTGGTCTGTGGTTCACCACTGCAACCCCTCCCCAAACCCAGCTCAGAAAATTGGCTAAGTCTCAACTCACGGTCCATGGTGTTTGTCCGTGGATCGAGACCCCCTTTACCCAGCCTCTGACACGAATGATGGCCGACCAACATGGATAGTCGTTCGATCTATGGTCCGTAGGTCTGACCGTAGGTGAGGGTCAGCAACCAGTTAGATGAAAATTGTTGAGTGGGTCAACTTCAAATGGTCATAACTCTTAGCACAAGCACAAAAGGAATTATGTGTACCATGACCTATGATATGATAGATAATTGAATCCTCTTTCCAACGCCACCAAGTTTGTTAAAATCCAACCTCTGAGTAAACAGTTATGCTTGTTTTAGTAAACCCCTGTCGGGCACCTATGACTCTAATCTACGGACTGTAGACTGACCTACGGCCTGTAGGTCCCGTCCGTCAATCACTCCGACAGTAGTTAAGTCAGGGGTCTTTTCCTATTTTGTTGGACCCCTAAGCTACGTCGTTTAGACCCTAAATTATGAGGTTTTAGTCAGTTTAAGCCTAGAAACATAACTAGAACTTACCTAAGTCAAATCATTAATCAGAACTTAGAAAGTTAGAGCGTAAGAGGGGAAGAGAAGTCAAGAACCCTAGTTCAAGAATGCAACAAGTTTTCTTCAGTAAATCAAAGGATTTCTCCGTGAAATTCGTCACCAGGTATGTGGGATTTCACTAGTGGGTTCCTTTCACCCATTAGGTCCCTAGATTTCAGTTAGTTTCTTGATTCCCTTATTATGACTAAACCTAGGGTTTCTTGAATGTTAGAATTATTGGGTTCTGAGCTATTGGAATGATCCAAATCAGATTAGTACGTTAATATTCATTTTATTGCATGAATTCCAGAACCCTAGCTATGTTTTCTTTAGTTCTTGAATTACACATGCTAGGTCAGATATTTCAGTTATTCAGTTATGCATGCCTCAGTTATTAATGCATCAATATCACTTTAATTGTTGCATACTCAGTTTTCATGTTCAGTTCGAGCTATCCAGTAACTTACAAAAATTCAGTCATAATGTGTTAATTACTTAATCCATTGGGAGTAGCATAATACCGAGTTAGACTAGGGTTCAGCATACCCAAATAGTCCCAGAACTACTAGCCACGTAGGTTGTAAGTCCCCTATGTAGGCATCATTTCAGTGATCACGCCAGCATGCCTCTATACCTTTGGCCGGGTATATTGGGTCCTCTCAATGGGGTGTATTCATCGGACTCCACATTTAGCTCATGTAGTTTTATTATCGGTTATTCGTAGCTCCCACAGTTCAGTCAGATCCTATTGCATTGACCATTTATCAGTATATCCAGTATTCAATTTTGGCATGTTATAAGTTGGTCACTGCATTCAGTTATCTCAACATTCAGTATCTATATCATGTTCAGATTATGTCATTGCTTTATTACATTGTTCAGTTATATGTTATTTTAGCTTTACTCTATCCTGCATGCTCAGTACCTTTCAAGTACTGACTCATACCTGCTATACATCTTCTCGTGATGTAGGTTCAGGTTCTCAGCATTCAGATCACGCTTAGATCGGTTCCCGATCTCCAGTTCAGCAGAATCGATGGTGAGTCCTCATTCTCCGAGGACAATAGTCATGAGTTTCTTTTCAGTATTTTTAGTCCTTTAGTTTCAGTTTTGCTAGACTTAGTTGGGGCCTGTCCCAGCATTTCTAGTCAGTTAAAGGCTATTTTCAGACATAGTTAGATTCAGCTTAGTATTGAGTTAATATTTTCTTTGTATTAAACTCATCAATTTTCATTCATCTCAGTTATAGTATATGGGTATTCCCCATCATTTCAGATTTATTTATGATTATAGCTTCCGCATAAGTTTATTATCTTTAGTATGCTCATGATCATGCCAACAGGGTTAGCTTGGGATCACTTGTGGTCCTGGGTCCCGTGTCCACGTCCCGGGGGTAGCTCGGGGCGTGACACATAAACTATAACATTCTTATCCTGCATCAACACAACACCCAAACCAAAATGTGAAGCATCACAATAAATTACATTTATGTTTCTTCTTACTCTCAATCATACCAAATCCTAACAGAACGCAGAAATTCAAAATTTCCAATTACTCCCCCCGTTCAACGAAGAAACCTTTCAGATTTGATTCAAAAATTTTTGTCAAAATTTTGGGTAAGCGAGGTGAGTTATGAAGGATACAAAAGTGAAAATTGTTGTTGGACAAACGATTTCCTTCTGAATCTTCAAGTTCATCGAATATCCTTTCAATTTTGATTCAAGATTATCAAAAAAATTGAGATTCAAGATTCTTTTTTCTCCCAATTCATCGAAGATCCTTTCAATTTTGAGACTCAAAATTCTTCTCCTAATTTATTGAAGATCGTCAAAAATTTTGACAAGATACATCATGAATATCTTTGTTACTTAGCATTTTATTATTTATGTATTTTTATTTTTATTTTTTTATGAATTGTCATCACCATAGGTGTTCTGGGTCTGGCTTGACCCCTCATTCCCATTTCAAAAAGTTGTACACAGTTAAAGATGAGGTTCCTTGTGTCTTTGTTCCTAAGCATGTTTACAATGACCAGCGAATCCAGTTCTAAGTGAATTTTTATATATCCATTACTTATTTACCATTTGAGTCTGTAATTGGCAACAACTACCTTAGCTTGTTCATTGCTTAAACATTGATAAGTATTGTATTTATACTAAATACATTAAATAAATCATTGTTGCCCATAAGATTAGATTTGAGATCGATACATTACCGTGTGATAGTTGCTATGTAATTGATACATTTAGTATAAATTTGAATTTACGTATCATATCTAAAAAATTAGTGCATTATACATTACTATTTATGTATCTCGTTTAAATTGATAAGTATTGTATTTATACTAGATACATTAAATAAGTAATTGTTGCCCATAAGATGTTAGATTTGAGATTGATACATTACCGTGTGATAGTTGCTATGTAATTGATACATTTAGAATAAATTCGAATTTATGTATCATATCTAAATATTAGTACATGATACATTACTATTTATGTATTTCGTTTAAATTGAGAAGTATTGTATTGTTATGGGATACATTAAACATGTAATTGTTGCCCATAAGTTGTTTGGTTTAAGATCGATACATGTAGTATAAATTAATATTTATGTATCATGCCCATTTAATTTGACGTAGCTATGTATCATATACAAAAAGAATTATGAATATGATAAACAATTATTTAGTTATAAAATAGTACTGCACATACATAACAAACATATGATACATAGTCAATAAATTGAGCCTATTGTTCGTGTTTTCCTGTAAAAAAAAAGAACTGCAAAAAATAAAAATAAATGAAGAACTACCTCTTGATTAACTCTAAATAATTAACTGGAGAGAGAAAATATTTAAAATTTCAAAATAAATGAGTGATAAAGGTAACTGGTGATATAGTGGAGTGATTATAGGCATGAAAAGGGGAGAAAAATAGTGGAGTTCGAAGATTGAAAGTTATGTATCTGAAAAGGAGAGAATTTGAGGGGAAAATTTTTTTGTAATTTTTTAAAATGGTAGGGAATAATAGAAAATAAGGTAAAAAAAAGGATGTGTAGTTAGGTAATTTTTCCTATCTTATAAGATGATAATTTATAAAATGAAAATATCAATATTACGACTTTATATTAATATAAATTATAGATACAAAAAATATGAATTTATAATTAATTAAATAAGTACGAAACTTTTAAATGAAGTGATGATAAATCCATTATTTAAGAAAAAGAGATATAAAAACTAAAATTTAAAATTTAAAAAGATCATTTTACTATGCTATTAATTTAGAAGCTCAAAAATAATGAATTATAGAAAAAGAAGGGTCAAAATTGGGTGTCAACAACTCCAATAACGAGAAAGGAGAATCTACTTACCAAGGTAGAACGCAGTATCATATCATATGTTATATGTGGATCCACTAGTTAGGACATTTAAGGCAAACCTATTGGGGAACGTAATTTGAAACTAGAGGTTGCTACTAGACACTATCATATTTGAGCCTCCACCTCAAAGCTTTCTTGGTGCTAAGTTAAATCCCAACAGAATAGTCATAAACATAAGCATATCATCATACATGGAAAATCACAATTAAGTTACTAATCCAAGCTTAAAATATAAAATAGTAGCTCATTAAATCTTGAATCAGACATATGTGAGAAAACCTTTCACCAAACCATGATTCTTAATATGTGAAAAATCCTTTCACAATTTCATTGATGGTCATCGTAGAGCAACCTAGTCGTAAAACATTTCTTTTCATAAATCATGCATAACTTCATGAAAACATCATTCATAGATTCATAATTTCTCCATAAATTCATGGCTTCCAAGGTTCATAGTCAATATGATCAATGCATGGGTTCATGTGAAAACAATTGGAAAGTATGTAATTGAGTCAAAATCACAATAAGATCAAAATTAAAAAAATGAATCAACACAATTAGAACTCATAAAGAATTAAATGAAAACCTAATCAATTTTGATGAATTTAAACTTGAAGAATTTGAAAAACCTTGGGGCTCAATGGGTGAATGAAACCCATTGATGAAACTCTACATACCTTGATATTCAAAGCCCAAAAGCAATGGTGAAAAGGAGACTTGACTTGGATACCTTAGCATCTTCTTCTTGGCCTTGAGAGAGAGTTGGAGTGGTTGAATGTGGATGAGACTTGGGGGTTTGAGTGAATGAGATAATTGGGGAAGTTTTGGGGGTATAAGGGTAGGTATAGGTTTTAGGGTCAAAACGACATAATATAGGTATTAGATGCATATGAAAAGACCAAAATACCCTAAAAAATAATTGTCGGATGGTTCCTACAGTTGTGACCTATGGCTCGTAGGAATTCCTACGGCCCGTCTTGTCAACCATAGAACCAACTTCAGAAATCCAAAATTCAATCATTTCCCATTAGACCTAATTCCTACAGTTCGTCGTCCAGTTTATAGTTCGTAGACCCCATCCATAGAACTCAACTTAAACTCCAAAAAATTTCTAAGTCTGGGACCATTCTGCGAGGACACCCTACGGCCCGTAAAACCAATGACGAACCATCAAAACCTTCTGTAGACCTAAGGTCCTAAATCAAATCACTGGTTCCATCTTACGAGTGTCATCTACAGCCCATTAAAACTCTTACGGTTCGTCATGTTCATTCGTAAGCCAAGCTTCAGAAACTTGAAATTCCAAAAACTTATCCCCAGGCATACGACTTCCTTCCTATGGTCCGTAGGACTTCCTATAGTGTGTAGGTTAGACTCGTAGAACCTGCCTCAATGCCCAAAATCAGAACTTTCCCTTTTCTTTTGAATTTCTAATTTTCAAGGTGTTATACTATATAGAATAAATTAGTTACTAATTTGAGTCGGTCTATGATGTCTAATAGTACATAATATTTGTGTTGATGCTATTCATGTATGTTTCTTTGAGTGCAGATTGTGATCCAGAATCTTTCACGCGACCTCATATCTAACGAAACAATATTTTTTTATATGAGGGCGAGCTACTCCTAACCGGGCTAACACGGATCTTCTCAGAAATCAATATCTTCAGACATTATTTTACTTGTTTATTTTTTTGCTATTCTTCGACATTATTTGTTAAAGTACTTTTATGGTGACTAGCAAATTTTGGAAAGTGTAATAGTTGTTAGATTCCTTACTTTCTTTTATTTACTAATTTTGAAACTCTTATTTCATATCTTAGTGCTTATAATTATATTAAAAGAATTAGGTATATAATAGTTTGATTGGTAAGATATGATTCGTCCATCAGGCAAATCAGTATTGATTTAATTATAATAATTGGATTGTGACATGAACGGACCATGAGAGCCTAAAGTACAAAGGTGAAAAATATCAAGTACTTTGTGTTTGTGTTTCTAAGCCTGAGTTCAATAGACAAAGTTATTTTATACTTTTATCAATGAAATATAACGGGTACCAGATAAACTATTACGGTATATGTAAGTGACTAAGAGTTTATCTTTATTAAAAAATAGAATAATATTTTTATTATCTGGCAGGGATGTTCAAAAAATTTGCCTTTCAACCACAAGTATTGTGTTCAATCAAGCGACCCAGATTGACATCTTCTACCGACACACATATTGGATAACTCTATGGGCCAAGACTAATTCACAAGGCAAAAAATCACCTTATTTTTATTTTTTTTGGCTTATGCTGAAAAAATTATCTCATGATTTCATTCACTTTAATGATCACAAAGTAATATCTTGATCGTGTAACCTCCTCACTTTAATCTTTACCAAAGTTTCAAGAATATATTAAGCTGACAAAAAATATCAAACATGATTATTTTAACAAAATTAAATATCAAAATTCTGAAAAGAAAAACAAAGAAATGAGCAAAACTAAAACAATAAAATCGTGGGTAAAGGAGGGAAATGAGATTTAACGGTCCAAGGGCAAATATGCACATAAAGTTGGATGGTAAAGATAAATATATTCAAAAAGTATAACGAAGGGTAAATATAACCCTTTTCAAAGAGTACAGGGACAACCCTTTTCCGTTTTCCAAATTAGCCTAACTAATATTTATTACCTTAATTGGTCATTCAACACTTTAATTTGCACCAATATACCGCCTCTATTTTAAAGAGCCAATCTTTTATTTCTATTATATTAAAATAAAAAATATACCAAAGAGCTTCAATCTAAGCTTGAAATGCTGGAGCAAAATTGTTTGACTAATAACTCTGAGGCTGACAGAATGGAGTATAATTGCACTAATGCTTTGCTCATTAGGCACATTAAAAAGGAAGAATCTTTTTGGAGACAAAAGGCCGGTCTCAAATGGTTTAACGATGGGGATAATAACACTAAGTTTTTCATTCTGTTATTAACTCTAGAAGGAAAAATTACATCTTTCTAGAATTAAAAAGCAGGATGGCACATGGATTGATAACACCGACGATATTGCCGCTGAAGCCATTTTGTCTTTGAGCAACAGTTCTCCCAAGAGTACCACTTGTAGAGATTATTCTATTCTTAGAAGGTTGTCGAGAGTGGTAGATGAAGATGACAACAGAATGTTAACAGAACTCCCGAACATGAAAGAGCTCAAAGAAGTTGTTTTCTCCATGAGCAGTGCTAGCTCCTGGTCCGAATGGCATATCAGGTAAGTTCTTTCAATTTTGCTGGAACATTATCTCTTCTGATCTGTTGATGGTTATTCTGGATTTCTTTGCTGGTAATGAACTTCCTAGATCGTTCACACATACCAATCTAGTTCTTATTCCTAAAGTGGACAACCCCCAAGAATTCACTGATTTTAGACCTATTAGTTTGAGCAACTTCATCTCTAAGATCATCTCCAAATTGCTTAACAATAGGCTTTCTAAAATTATGAATAAGATCATTTCTCCTAATCAAAGCGGTTTCCTGAAAGGTAGATCCATTTCCGACAATGGCATGCTTACTCAAGAACTTGTTCATAATTTGAACAGAAAAAATGTAAATGGCAATGTTGTCATCAAATTAGATATGCCTAAAGCATTTGACAAGGTTGCTTGGGATTTCTTGTGCTTGGTTATGAGACACTTGGGTTTCTCAGAGCCCTGGATTGATATGATTGTTAGATTGATCTCTAACAATTGGTATTCTATCATTATCAATGGAGTCAGGTACGGTTTCTTTAAATCTTCTAGAGGTCTTATGCAGGGTGATCCTTTGTCCCCTTCCCTGTTTGTTATGGGTGCAGAATTGCTTAGTAATTTAATGGATCAACTACCTCTAGACAACTTTATTCCATACTCTATTGATAAAGGTAGCCCCCTTATTACTCACCTTACTTTTACGGATGATACAATTATTTTCTCTTCTGGTGATCTTCTTTCTATTGCTATGATGATTAGGAAGTTGGATACCTATGAGCAAGTTTCTGGTCAAATGGTTAATAAGAAAAAATCCACTTTTTAAATTTCTTCTAATACTCCTGCCCAGCTTATTGAGGATATTAAAATTCTTACTGGATTTTCTCACTCCCTCTTCCCTATTAACTATCCGGGATGCCCTATTTATTCGGGAAGAAAGAAAATTACCTACTTTAGTAGTATGGTCTCCAAAATTGTCAACAGAACTCAAGGATGGTTGGGTAATTTGCTCTCTACGGGTGGAAAAGTTGTTCTTATTAGATCAGTGTTGCATTCGATGCCCTTACATATCATCTCTGTGGCTCATCCTCCGAAGACTATTCTTGATCTTATTGAAAAATCTCTTGCTAACTTCTTTTGGGGGTCCTCGGAAGGCAAGAGAAAATACCATTGGATCTCTGGAAAAAAACTTTGCTACCCCAAAATAGAAGGGGGAGTGGGGTTCAGATCTCTCCGTGACATTTGTAATACTTTTGCGGCTAAAGTTTGGTGGAACTTTAGAACTCAAAATTCTCTTCTCACTATGTTCTTAGAATCCAAATATTGCAAAAGAATTCATGTTGTTGCCAGGAAAAAGAATTATTCTCAATCTCACATTCGGAGAAGGCTCATGGATGCTAGGAATGATTGTGAACATAATATTCTTTGGAAAGTGGGCAATGGAAATCTTTCTTTTTGGTGGGATAATTGGACTAACAGAGGGGCTCTTGCTATGTTGGTGGACCAAAGTACTCATTCGAAGAATACTAAAGTCTCTGACTTTATTAATTCTAATCACTGGAACACTAGTAAGCTTCATGAAATTTTATCTTCTGATTTAGTTGCTCCCATTTTAACTATCAAGATTTTTGTAGGTAATCAAGACCATGTTGTCTGGACACCTGAACATACATGTTCTTTCTCCTCAAAATCTGCCTGGAATGCTCTTAGACAATCTAATGGCTCCTCCCCGACTTCTAAAAATATTTGGCATACAAAGTTGCCTTTCAAAATTTCCTTTCATATGCTTAGACTCCTTAACAATAAGTTGGCTACAGATGATTCATTATCTCGTTTTGGTGTGCAGGGACCTTCCAAATGTTTTTGTTGTCACAATGGAATGAATGAGGACATCAACCACCTGTTTAGCTATGGTCAAATAGCGGAGAAAGTTTGGAAATTTTTTGAACATACTTTGGGACTGCTCTGGCCTAATTCTGATAGCATTCGTACTAAGCTTATGAGATGGTGGCGTATTAAATCCACCAACAAAGTGCTTGAATTGACCACTCAATGCCTTCCTTCTGTGATTTGCTGGGAATTATGGAAACATAGATGCACTTATAAATATGAAGGCACCAAAATTTACTCTGGCAACATTATTCATCAAGCTACATACCGCCACATTCATTTGATCCTCACTTCCCAGTTCCCTTCCCTAAAGCTTCCCACAAAATTTCGAAGCATTTGTCGGATGATGGAGAATATCAAGCCGAAGCTAGATATCACCCCCGTCCTGTGGAGTAAGCCTAATTACGGAGAATACAAGCTTAATGTTGACGGTTGCTCTAAGGGCAATCCAGGTAGTGCCGGTGGTGGAGGTTTTTTGAGGAATCATATGGGTCATATGATCATGGCTTTCACAGCATATTTTGGTCACTCTTCTAACAACTTGGCCGAGGCACGGGCTATCAAGATTGGATTGAAATGGTGTATTGATCACGGTTTCAATGTTCTTACTATAGAATCTGATTCCTTGGCTGTGATTAACATGATCAACAAAGCTACTACTACAACATGGAGCATTAAGGAGGAAATTAATGACATCCATAATATGACTTCAAAGGGAAATTTTCAGTTCATTCATATATTCAGGGAAGGGAATAACACTACTGATCTCTTGGCCAACTATGCGGAGCTTGATAGGAAAAATGACTTTTTCACTGAAACTTTTCACTTACCAAGAAAGATTGTAGCCACTATGAAGAATGATGAAGAAGCTACGTCCAAACTTTAGAATCAGATTAAGGAAAAACACTTTTATCTTCGACCCTGGTTGAGCTCTTCTTGAATGGTACTAGGTATTCTATACTAGTACTTTTTTTTTGGAAACCTTACTGTACTAGGAACAATCTTCCTCTTTTGCTTTATTTTTGGAAGCTAAAATCGTAAGAATGGCTTACCATTCTAGCTACTCTTGTATGAGGTAAGGTTTGGTCCTCCTCTGTAACCTTTTGCTTTGAAATAGAATCTACATTGTTGTAAAAAAAAATGGCATAATACATATATTGGACCTTAAACTTGGCTTCAAATTTTAACTTTGACCTCCAACTTTCATAGTGCACAAACAAGCACTTTAACTATCCAACCTTTTAATAAATAAACACGCGATTTTCGGAGCAAGAGCGTGAAATGCAAACGCTGCCACGTGTATTAGTGAGCTACTCAATGGTTGCCAACTAATTAAATACTTTACACGTCCATTTTAGAACTAAAAAAAAAATTAATTAAGGGTAGAGTTGTCATTTCAACATTTTTTTTTACTGTTGTAGGCCTCAAAAATCACTCCTAACTCGCGCAAAAAACGTGCACATCACGCGTTTTGCCAGGTAAGACACGCGTGTTTATTTATTAAAAGGTTGGATAGTTAAAGTGCTTGTTTGTGCACTATGAAAGTTGGAGGTCAAAGTTAAAATTTGAAGTCAAGTTTAAGGTCCAATATATGTATTATCCCAAATATATGGTAATTGGATTCATTATCTTTTGAAATTCCTATTTTATAGAACAAAACGATTTCCTTGCTTGCCTATTTAATTCATAGTAGATAAAGTTGCACACGTGAGCATGATTATAAGATACATATGATAATATCCTTGAAGATTACTTATAGAGGAATAAACGGCCATTTTTTCTTTTATCATTTATCGTAAATGTGAATCGTTTTGAGTGAATTATATATCCAAAGAATCGAAAGGGACTCATATCTAAGATTTTGAGTTGTTTAGAGTAAGATTTAAGTTGATGTTTATTGAAATCTGTAATTGAAGAGCTTTGAAGCTCAATTTTAAAATTCAACCTCCCACAAACATGAATCATTATGAGTTGTTTCAAGGAGTTTGAGCTTGTCAGAATTGGGAAAGAAAAATTAGCTCGTTGAGGAAGATGAACTGTTGCAATGTATAAATATTGTAAAGCAGTATATATGGATGTATATATATCTCTTTTACATAGATATACATCATATATATATATACAAGGCCAAACACATATACAACCCCTCAAACTTGACCTCATTTTTCATTTTGGCACTCCAACTTAGGCTTGTTCCTTTTAATCCTTAAACTCCATTTTTTATGTACCATTTAAACACTTATACTAATTTTTATGATTTGTTTTTATTTATGTTTTTCAATTGCAATTTCTTATTTTAAAAAAATAGATGTGTGCCTGTTAATTAAAAAAATTAAACATTCGCGAACGAACATAAAAAATTTCAAACAATAATATTATTTTTTGATATTTCTCTGTATTTTTGCATGAAAATAAATTGACGAAAGTTCTTTGATTTTCTTTCTTAAACATTCAATTAAATTAAATAACACTACTTATTTATTTTTTCTTATCATCTAGGCTATCTAAATTTAACGCAAATACTCACTTTTAATTTTTAATATAAATCAATACGAATAAAAAAACCCATCTTCAAAAA
>NW_006239275.1:100374-100605 GCF_000226075.1 Solanum tuberosum | reverse complement strand
CACTTTAACTATCCAACCTTTTAATAAATAAACAAGCGTGTCTTACCTGGCAAAACGCGTGATGTGCACGCATTTTGCTCGAGTGAGAAGTAATTTTTGAGGCACACAACAATGAAAAAAATGCTGAAATGACAACTCTACCCTTGATTAATTTTTTTTTTTTAGTTCTAAAATGGAGGTGTAAAGTGTTTAATTAGTTGGCAGCCATTGAGTGGCTCGCTAATACACGTG
>NW_006239275.1:73381-100031 GCF_000226075.1 Solanum tuberosum | reverse complement strand
AGGTTGTCAGTGATTTTAAAGAAAGAAAACCAACACAATTTCGTCGGTTATTTTTCACACAAAAATACATAACACTCTTAAAAAGAAATTATTATTTTTTAAAAAGAATTATTTTTTGTTAATTTTTAATTTTTTAACTAAAATTAAATGACACATGTCGATTTAAAATAAGAAGATGCAATTGAAGAATGTATATAACAATAAATAAATCATAAAAATAGTATTTCGTGTTAAAATGAAATATAAAAAATGAAGTTCAAGGTTAAAATGGAACAACGCTAAGATAAAGTGCCAAAATGAAAAATGTGGACAAGTTAGAGGGGTTATATATGTGTTTGGCCTATATACAAAGTTACACACTATTTATACAATATTGATACATTACATATACATGCGACCATTTTTGTTGAAATTTTGGCGGCGGTACCTTTACGTAAAAGGCACTTAAATTAACAAGGCAAATACATCATTTAGTACAAACAACTAACATCCATTGATGAATATCTCAACAAAAAAGTCTAAACACATATAACAACATCATATATATAAACCTACCATGTTTCACATTAGAATATGATGCTCAATTTGTCATAAGATAGGTTTTGGTCAAGGTTTTATCACTCAATAATATGTAACGAATGTTGTCCGCAAACATCGCCTATACTTATGCCCTATCCAAAGTGATGATGTTATCAAATTACTTATTTTTGGGATGGCACGTTACAACCAACCAAAAGTCCATGCAATCATGTGCCTCCATAGGTTATTGACTTGTAGTAGTAGGCATGCAGCAATAGCCCTCATTGTGGCCAAGCACATGGGCTTTACCCCCCACCCCAATATAAAAAATATTTGACGAAAGAGTGAGTGATACGTTAAATTCGTCAGGTTATAATACTCATTAAACGAAAACATACTATCTACTAAAAAGATTTCATTCTCGAAGTTAGAGACTTTTGATAAAGATAGAAAAATTATATCAGTCTCACCATAACCTTGATGGTGAATATTGTATTGTTAATTTATGGTTTTTGAAGCGTTCAACAAAAAGAACCAAGTATTTCGAAAGGTTAAAAACTTTGAGGTGGCATGTTCTTTATTAGCTTATTTTAAAGTTCAGGTTTGAAAGGTCAATGCAATTAGTTACCAAAATTAAATTTAAATATGATTAAATTATATTTTTTTTTAAATGATTAATCAATAGTATAAAAACACAAAGAAGTGGCATTTTTCATTTAGCACTTCTAAAAGAAAAAGTTATTAGCAAGCATTCAAAATGTGAAAAAGGGTACTCAAGTTGACCCAAAAACATTGTGTTTGTGTGAAAGAGGGAAGTTAGTAAAAGAATAAAGCAGGGAACCAAAGACTTATATATCAACTGACTTTTTATATGCAGATAGTCAACTGTTTGAAACTTTAAAGAATTTACTTTTGAAAATCTTGAAAACACTATTTTTGCTTTCTCATTATTATTAAGGATAACAAATAAAGAATTGAGTGATAATATGAATTGATTACTCTCCATGTTTTGGGCTGTGTATTAATCGATTCGATTTAATTTTAAAGTAATTCGATTTGACATATTAGTTATCGATTTGTAGGCATGTTGAACCGTTATAGAATTATTAACATATCGATTTATTGGTTATTAATTTATGATTATTGAACGTTATTGCTTCGGTTATCAATTTAACCATTAAGATTTCAATTTCACACAATTGTTTTTATTAAAATCACTTATTAGATATAAGGTGACAAACCAAATGAATAATGCACATGAGTTGACAGATGACATATTGCTCAAAAATAAACACTGACACCTTGTAGAATAATCGAGAGTTTGAGACAGTTAGAAATGAAAACTAAAATTAAATCCTAAATCAAGTACTTTATTTGCCGAAATAAATGATATAGTTATTATTATTTAATTTACTATTAGGTTCTTAACTCAACCCATTAAGAATTGATAATTCGAAACAAAAGGAGATTGGGGCTATCGACTATCGTAACGGTAGAAAGCGGACTCCGATGGTGAGAAAAGTTATAAATCTAAAAAAAGTGATCAGGAAAATATCCCCAAAGAGTTCTAATGACTCCAAAATAATAGGTAGGAATGAATGTTCAGTATTTGGTTAGGAATTTATAAATTTTGACTTCCATAATTTGGTAATCGATAGTTAAAAGTAAATATAAATATTAAATTATAAATTTTAGTACGATAATTTGGTAATAGATAGTTAAAAGTAAATATAAATATCAAAATTATAAATTGTAGTGCGATAATTTGATAATTGGTAAATTAAACTTTAATTCGATACAATATTTGATAATATCGTATTAAAATTGGAGTCAACTATATTATAAAGTTAATATCATTGCTCTAATTATTTTTATTATTTTATATGAAGACACGATATAATAAAAAATCAATAAATAAAAAAATATCAAGAAAAATAAATTGATATAACTAAAAGACATTTATGCCAAGAATTAGACATCACTGCACCACAAACACAAATGGACAACCAAGACGAATTGTTATTATCGAAACATTTGTACCTAATCTTTTCAGATTCTAATGTTTTGTGGTCAAATGCAGTGCTATGTAGTACACTCTCCGTCCATTTTTATTAGTCATATTATGTTTTTAAAAAGTTAATTTGACTCATTTAAAAAATTAAATTAGATTACATTAATTTGATATTTTAAACAAAAATTTAGATATTTAAAAACTATACGAAAAGTACTATAAATTGCAATTTTTTGCATATTAATATGATAAAAAATACATCGTAAACTGTTAGTCAAAGTTCTTATAGTTTGACTCTAAAAAAGAAAATCATGATAATTAAAAGTAGATGGAGGGAGTAGTAATTAGGAAATACTATCCACTGTGACATTGTTGCCATCTAATCACTTTGTACAATTGATCAGATGCCAACATTCTAAAAAGAGAAAAATTAAATAACAATTTCATTTGTTAACGCCTCTGGATACATTTGTATTTTGGTTGTTTATGTTTAAGTGAGATGAAAAATAAATATTTCACAAAGATAGAAAGTAAAATAACTAAATATTTATAAGTCTTAATTTTAATAATTATGTGAACTAACTAAAATGTCCAATTAATAAAGAACATATGTCCAATATTGATAGGATTTTTCTCATATTTTTCGCCTCTCACTTATTTCTATGAGAGTGGACACACTCTCTATGTCACCTCAGCACAAAAGGATATATTTATTACACTTCAAAATAATTTAGAAATTAATAGAATGCAATAAAAAAAATGTGTTCCTGAAATTTCAATTGTACGGTACTTTCCAAATTTATTCTCCCCAGTAGTTGCTACACATTATTAGGGAAAATTTCATGAATCATCAAATGCAGGTAGAAATATACTCATTCCAACTAAGAAATTCCATTTGATTAGATTTCCTCTTATTTTAATCAGGATTTAATGTTAATATATATGCCAAATTCATTCCTTTCTAACTACTTTTGATATGATTTTTTTCCAGTACAATTATTGAATGAACTGTTTATCTTAGTTCATGTGATTGCTAGCTGCCATATATGACAGGCCAGCAACAAATTTTGTTCACATTTGTCTTTCACAACTCACATTTTGTACATATATATATATACTTTATTATAACCACAAGTCCAATAATTTAGTATGGTATTGGGCAATACGTTCATATATATATATATATATATATATATATACATGCATCACCAATCATGGCTCTTATATTAAATGATACGAATGTAATCTAGTGATTAATAAAGTGATCGAATCTTATAAGAAATTAATTTTAATTCCTAGAAGCAATAAAAAAAAACACACAATAAGTAAGGGTTTTCCCATTTGTTTAAGTATATATTAATAGACATAGTTATTGATTAACTTGTGTTGTTCACGGGTTGGTTTGGATCGGTTATTGGTCAAAACCAAAATCAAACCAACTTAATCGGTTTTAAAATTATCAAAACCAAACCAAACCAAACCCAAATAAAATCGGCTTTATTTTATCGATTTGGTTTGGTTTTTCAGTTTGGACCGGTTTTTATCCAAACCGTGAACACCCCTACCTAGAAGCAATAAAAAAAACGCACAATAAGTAAGGGTTTTCCCCATTTGTTTAAGTATATATTGATAGACATAGTTATTGATTAACTTGTGTTGTTCACGGGTTGGTTTGGATCGGTTATTGGTCAAAACCGAAATCAAACCAACTTAATCGGTTTTAAAATTATCAAAACCAAACCAAACCAAACCCAAATAAAATCGGTTTTATTTTTATCGATTTGGTTTGGTTTTTCAGTTTGGACCGGTTTTTATCCAAACCGTGAACACCCCTACCTAGAAGCAATAAAAAAAACGCACAATAAGTAAGGGTTTTCCCATTTGTTTAAGTATATATTGATAGACATAGTTATTGATTAACTTGTGTCAGTGAAAGTAGTTTTGATATGCATTTTTTTTAAAAAAAAATAGACATGGTATTGAAAAATATTATCGAAATATCGAATATTATACAGAAGTATATAAAATGTAATATATATATATATATTAATTAGTATATAGTACAAAACTAATTGTTTTGACGTTGAGACTAACTATTTTATCTTGATTTAAATATCTTTTTGTGTGATTGATAATGAAATTACTTGTACTTTCTTTTGAATATTTTTACATGTATAAGGTGTAGATATGATATAATTGAGATGTTTCTTTAAAAGCCGAAGTCATAAGTACGATATAATTAAGATGTTTCTTAAAATGTTGAAGTCATAAGTATGATATAATTGAGATGCTTTTTGAAAAGTCAATGTCATAATTCTCTATTATATGAGTAATCATAGTTTGTTAGATATCGTCTTACATATATGTAAGTCAACATCTAACAGACTATGATTACCGATTTATCATATCATAAATATTGAAACCAAATTTACAAATACCATATCAATTGGGACAACTTGCTTGTACAATCATTCGTCTACTTGACCTTAGACAACCAAAATGTATGAGACCATCAGTTTCTTGAAAAATGAAATCGATCCTATAATCATTTTCTTTGTTCGAAAAATGATAATGATACAATATTTTTTAAACATTTCCAATAGTGGGAACAAATGGGTGGGTTCTTCGGTCAACCCACATCTAAACCATTTTTCATCCATTTTGCAGGTTGAAAATTGGTTAGCAAATAGGGAGGTTAAATACAAGTGTAGTATGAACGGGTTAATTAGGCAGGTCAACCAAATATGGGTTTATTTCCTTACTTAATACTGCCTCCGTCCAATAATAATTAGCCACTATTGAGTTGACACACATTTTAAAAAACAATAAATAATAGAAGAAATATTACATTATCCACTATTGATTTGACACATTTTAAAAAAAAAAAAATAATAAAAGAAATATTACATTAGCCGTTGAATATATTAAATTTAATATTTTGGAAAATTTATTAGTATTGAAGTATTTAATAGCAACGGTAAAATAGACACAAAATGATAAATTATCTCTTGATTTTCCAAACTGGACAACTATTATTGAATTACTATTTTTAATATAGTGGACAGGTAAAGATGAACAGAGAGTAACAGATATTAGATGGAATAGTTGAGATACACGCAAAGTTAACTCAAACACCAGTATAATTTAAAGAAATTGAATTCACCTGACATTGAACTCTCTCTATATATATCTACACTTTTGTGTAAAACTCCAAAACATTCAACATTCCATTTCCAATTCCAATATCCCAAAGATATAGCAATGGAAAATTGTAGTCCTTATAATTCCAAAAAACTAACCAAGACCCTCTTACCAATTCTTCTTCTTCTATTATTATCCACAATCTCCCAAGCACAAGGCAACACAAATTCCAACTACATCAAATCCAAATGCAACATCACAACATACCCTTCACTTTGCCTAAAAACCCTTCTCCCATATGCCTCTTATGTCCAAACAAACCCCATCAAGCTATGTGACACTGCCCTTGACATCGCTATAGATAGCGCAAAAAACACTTCTCACATGGTATCAGAGCTTGGAAAAAATAAAGGGATAACGAAATACGAGGCGGCTGCTATTAAAGATTGTATTGGTGACTTGAAAGATGCAGTGTATGAGTTGAAAGAAACACTTGGTGCTATGAATCATCTTAATGATACAGACAAAGATTTTCAATGGGATAATGCCAAGACTTATGCAAGTGCTGTTATAAGTGATGCAAATTCTTGCTTGGATGGTTTCTCTGATAGGAAAGTAAATCCTGATGTCAAAGCTAAGATTAGTGATGCTATTTCTTATGTTACTAAACTTGCTAGTAATGCTTTGGCTTTCATAAATCACCTTTTTTGATATATATATATATATCTATGTGTTGTAGATGAACTTTTATTTTAATTTAATTTGTTGCTTGAAACTTGAAGATATTTTTCTTCTTTTTCTTGTGTGAACAAAATTTTGAAATGTGAATGTTTACTCTCTTTACCTTTTTTTCTTCCTTTAGGAGATATATTGGAACATTGTGTACATCTAAACTTTGAGCTCTTATAGGTTGAGTCCAGAGTCAGAATTTGAAGTTTATGAATTCAACATTTGAATTTTTTAAAATTACTAATTCTAAATTGATAATTTGTATTCAATAACTTTTTAAATATAACTACAAGGTTTATACCAAAATTAATAAATTTAGCTCCACCTTGCTCTTATGTACTCCACCTTTTCTTGTTAAATAATATTTCTTTTCTCCAACGATAGTTGTCTACTATTATTTTCACATGCACCTTAAGAAATAGTAATAAATAATAGGGGCAATGTTAATGTATTATTCTTTGAATTTATTAAATTTATGTTTTGGAAAATGTATTATATATTGAATGATATTTAATACCAAGAGTAAAATAGACACAAAGGGGAAAATTATCTCGTGATTTTCCAACCTGCATAAATATTGTTGGACAACTATTTTTAGTATAGCGGACAAGTAAGATGTATGTAGGGAGTATATCTAGAAGTATCTAAAAGTACTCTTTTTGATTAGTAAAAGACACTATAATCTGAGTTTTGGTGAATTTCAAGGCAATTCTGAAAGTTGTTTAAGGTAATAGAAAAATTTAGAATTACAAAATGATTCGCCGAAGTTTGTATCAAACAAATGAATGTAAGATAGGTATATATCGTGTATATAATAAACTTCTATCGCTTTAACTATGAATGTTAAGTGATATATATTCTCATTTTACAATTTGCCATTGTTGCAAACATTATTTTCAAATTTTTACAGGGTCAAACTAGTCATAATTAAGTTAATTACTTTTCCATGGGGATGGGGGACAAATAGCTACTTTTAGGTTCTTTAAGATTGCAATTAATTCAAGCGTAAAATCAGTTGTTTAAGTTGCGAAGATAATGGACCCCAAAAACCTCTTGGATCCACACATATATTTATCTATGGCATGTGATACTGCATAATTGAAAATGACACAACAGATCTAACCTGATTTTGTGGTAATTCTTTTGTTGATGTTAAAAGTTTTTTTTATTTTTGAGGAAAAAAACAGTGTGTTGAAAAAGTAAAAAGAAGATGTTGAAGACTTGCAATAATTTCTAAACCAAAAAGAAATTTTAGATACTTTTGAGATATAGTATTTCATCAGCAGAAGTCAACAATTATCATTTTAGTGAATAAATTATATAATAATAATAAATAAATAAATTGAGTTGGATGAGGATTTGAAAAAATGGCTCTCGGCTACTATGTCACGACCCAAAAATAGACGTGATGCCACTTGTCTATTCCCACTTAGACAAGTCAGCCTCAAACCCAACGAAATGAAAGAAATACGGAAAGTAAAGCAAGAATAATATGAAAGCGGAAAACTTATTCATTCTATTATAACCTCAAAACCTGGTTGTCACGTGTACAAGCCACTAATACTTTAAGTGTGGAAAGGAAAGATAATTACAAGTCTCACTGTCGTTGTTTCTCAAATAGAACAACGCATAAAGTAAGGTATCGAGATGACAAGCATCTACCTCTCAAAAGTCTTTTGACAAACCTCAGAAATAGGAGAAGAAGAAGAGCAATCATATGGTATCGGGCTCGGAACCTACACAAGTGTAAAAGCAAGGGGTGAGTACCAACCAACATGGTACTCAGCAAGGAACCAAATAAACAAGGCAAAACTAGCTAGAAAGCGGGTACTCCTCTCATCCCAATCGAACCTTCTCAAACTACAACCTGCATAGAAATCAGCCCAACCTAACATCGTCACAATACACAGTTCATAAGGCTTAACAATCACAGTTCAATAGTCGCAATCCAACTATCAACACGTATCAAGTATGTCAATCACAAGTAACAAGTAGATCAATCACAAGTATCAAAATGCATCAAGTCACAATAGTCAACTTTTACCCGAACCATTTTCCTTTAGCATAATATCACTAGCCGGAATCATTTTCCTTCGGTTTTATATCATATCACTAGCCGGGATCATTTTCCTTCGGTTTTATATCACATTACTTGCTAGAACCATTTTCCTTCGGCACATTATCATTAGCCGAAACCATTTCCCATCGATTTTATATCATGTTACTAGCTAGCCGGAACCATTTTCCTTCAACTTTATATCATGTCACTTGTCGGGACCATTTTCCTTCAGCATAACCCCACATGTCTCATCACGGTGCACAATAATATCAATGCAATTTCACACCATAAAGAAGAGACAACAATTAAAGCGATTCAAGTTCACATTAATGACATCAAAATATTTCATCAATCAATCAAATAGGATTCATAACAAGGCAATTCACAGGCATTATGATCAACATGCTGCCGTTTTATTAATTCCATTTTTATTCATCAAGAGTAATCAAATGGAATAATGAACCCATCACCTCATTCCCATTACTCCTCAATACACACAATGAAGGGAAATACACGATAGGGTTTATGCAGAAAGAACGGGCAAACCCTTTTGGGTTACTAGATTACAAAGTTTAAGAGATCACTTGCCTCAATTCAATCAAATAGTCAATCCAAGACTTAAGTCTTCCCTCTTCGAACAATGTCCAAAGCCACACAATCTATTTCAATCAAGTAATCACAATAAGATTTCGGAAATAACAACACCCATATCATACTCTTTGAAATATGGTCAATCAACTCAAAAAACCCAATTTTCGAAAATGAGGTTTGAATCCAAAATTCTTTATTTGAAAGTATTACCCAAGGCGTTTGGAACACATTGGTGACAATTTCGAAAAAAAATTAAAATCAGTTCACAATCACCATTATTTAGAACTCAAGTTCTTGAAAAATCTTGTCATTTGTCAATCAAAATCTCAAGTTTTGATGTTAAAATCCATAAATCAATAATGAAAAATGAAGTTTTAGGGTCACAAAAGCTTACCCAAATGATTTAGCACAAGAAATCTCTTCAAAATTGCCTCCAAGGACTTTGCAAAGCTCAAAATGGATAAAAAATGGCTGGAACCCCGGAAATGACAGGCATAAATCCCTTCTGATGTTGCTTAAGTGAACCCCTCAAAAAGTAGGGGTCTCGCTTTTGTGAACCAAGCTACACTTAAGCAACCATCGCTAAAGCGAGCCCTGGTTCGCTTAAGCGAACCCTGTGAAAGTTCGTTCTTCGCTTTAGTGATCATTCGCTAAAGCGGAAGGCCTATCGCAAAAGCGAAGGATACATAACTCAAGCACCAGAAAATCAACCAACACTCAAAGCATCAACTAGATCCTCGGGGTTCGTCTGGAATTTCGTACACACAAACCATATATGCAAATTGATTGTACTTGACATTTCGAACACAGTGAAACCATCGAAACACGAATTCGATGTCTCCTTGACCCAAAATGAAAGTCACAAGAAATGAACATATCGCCTAAAAAGGCCAAAACAAGATCGGGACCTCTAAAAAAATAACCAAGACCTCACCTACACTTAAAATCATCCCCCGAGCCCAATGAAACTCTCAGAATTTTGATCCGAGCATCCAAACCCCGAATGTTGACCAGAGTCAACTCAAAGGCTAAAATTCCACAATTTCCTCAAATCCTTAAAAAGACTCTGAATCTAAAACCGACAACTCTCTTAGATCAATCTCCATTTTTCGGGATTGATGGAATCAACAAGATTCTATTTCGACACTTGAAACTCCAAAAGACTTCAAAAACCCCTTTTAAGCAATTTTAGCCTTTCAAACTCAAAACTTTCAAAATGCACAACTTTTTACTCAAATTTCGAAACCAGCTTTCAAAACTCAATTAGAAATTATTCGGGGTTGAAATTGAGAGGGGTAAAACTGTAATTTTATGGAAATTTCTAAAAATGACCAACCGGGTCATTACATGTTACATCTCAAAATGTCCCGATACATCGAGTCCTGATTTTGGATACATTCCTCAACGTCCTGATACATCACTCAATGTCCCGATACATCACTCAATGTCCTAATACATCACTCAATGTCCCGATACATCGTGTACGTTCTGATACATCACATAAAGTTATGTATTTGATCGATACATCGCGTAAAAGTGATGTATCTGATCGATACATCGCGTAAAGTGATGTATCCGAGAATATGAGAGAGTAGGAATTTTTGTAATTTTTTCAAATGGTAGAAAATTTTAGACAATATGATAAAAACGAGTTGTGTATTTAGGTAAAAAATTTCAATTAATTTTCATGATGTGCAATTGCCTGGTTTTTGGAGGTCAAAAATATTTATTTTTCCTAAAAAGTTATTTTTATTTTATTTTAAAAAAAACTCAAAAGTATTTTTCAACTTTATTTGTCAATCACAAATGATTTCTAATCAAAAATATTTTTTGAAAAAAATACTCTTCAAAAATAAGTTAATTTAAAAGATTGATCAAACCAACTATAATTATTGCTAGAGTTTTCAGCCTTTTGCCCCAATTACGACTACTTTTTTAAAATTTATTTATGATGAAATAAAATTTTATTGATAAATATTGTAGTTATAAATTTGTTTATCCTTTAATTCTGGATCTTCTTGATTTCTTTATGAATATTCTAAGAATTTATGGAATATTTGAGATTTCTTTGAGAAAGACTATATTAGATATTTTTATGATCTCTTTGTGAATATTCAAGAGTTATGAGATATTCGAGATTTTGATCTTTATAAATATCCAAGAGTTTGTGGGATATTTGAGATCACTTCTTTGAGAAGATAATATTTGTTATCTTTATGATCACTTTATTGAATATCCAAGAATTTATGAGTTATTACGACAATATCTGCACCAAATTGCACCTTTATGTCTATCCTCAACCAGCAAGTTCAAGTATTATTTTTTTCTCATGTTGAATGTATTTACAAAACTTTTGAAAATATGACAAATTATTATTAATATTTAATGATATATATTTTTTATGATCGTTCAAAATCGAACTATAATTGGTAATCCAACTATAAAATAGATTTATTAGCATATTAGTATCCAATTATTGATTAACGATTGGGGTCCTAGGGAGTTTGAAATTTGTAGTTAACGGCTTAACAGTGCAAAGTATGATATAACTTCTTAATTTTCAAAAAAAAAAAATCACTTTATTTAAATTTTTCAAAGTTGAAGTTGTGCTTGAACATACATTTTGCTAAGAATTTTTAGAATTTGAATGTACTTTTCTTAAATGTGATTTATACCCCTAATTTTTAAAAACTAGCAAAATCACTTAATTTGACTAATTTACCTCAAACATACAATCACAATTGCTTTAAAAAAGTAATATTTCTAAATAGATAATTACATAATGGCATACATAGATTCCATAAACAAGCTACTATATACTATTACAATATAATATAATATTTGACTTTATTTGAAAATGAAAATTTTAAAGTTGGAGATGGAATTGTGTTTGACTATAATTTTATAAATAATATTTGATTTAAGTTTAGCAGGTGGGAGTCCAGGGGCGAATTTAAGCTTAAAAAATAGGTCACCTAAACCCATGGTCAGCCGACAATACTCGATGTATTACTTGTATAATTTTTAAAATATATCAAATAGCAACTAAAGGAACCCATGAATACAAACAACTAGATGGTTAACTGGTTTGAGTGTCAGTTTTCCACTTTGAGGTTGAGGGATCAATTCCTAGATGCTGCATTTTCACAACCTTGCATTTTATTTTATTCACAAAAAGTTTCTGCATTCAGCCTTTTTTAAACTTCTTCTAATGACTTTCTTTTAATAAAATTTATTTATTTTGCAAATGTATTTAATATTTTTCTTATGAAAAATATATATTTATTATTGCTAAAATAAATAAGGTCCCTCAAATTTGAAAGCCTAAATTAGTTGCCTTTTTTCTTAAAGGGACAGATCCGCCCCTGACAATGATGCACCCGTCTTCTTGAAATTATACATTCTCTTCTAGGTGGGACGGGACAGGGCGAAGTGCGATGGAATAGCCTGAATGAGATGAAGCAAGAAGAAATTAAATCAGAACGAGGGAGGGTACTTCCCATCCCACTATGAAACGAAACGAGATGGGACGGAAAAAAATTGTTTATAATTTTTTTGAAAAAATTATTTAAATTATATATTATAAGTCCAAAATTGTAAGTTATGATTTTAATTACTTGATAAAGGTTTTTTGAAATTTTGATTTTTTAGTACTTATATAAAAGTTTCTTTAATTAAGTGATACTAAAAAAACAAATTCCACTCAAAATATGAAGCAAGTTAAACTAAAAAAATTAGCTAAGTACAAATTTATTTATTAAAATTGTGGAAATTATAAGTTTGTTAAAGCTTTTTAAAATTAAATTCTATGGTAACCAAAAATAGACTTGCAATACAAAAAGATTTGTATTGTATTTAATATAAGACAATAATTAATAAAATTCAAGGTTAGAAGCCTTTAAATTTATTCAAATTGCAAACACAATGATACAAAAATTGTATTACAAATATTAGAAATACACCTAGTTTACGTAGCCACTTTATAGAAAGAGTTCTATTTCAACTAAGCTTTGATTGTCAAAGTAATATATAGCTTTTCTATAAATCTCGTATAATTTTTCGATCAGTTTCTTTGAAATTGAAAATGATGTTTGTTGGTCCATAACTTTCATGTTGTCATCATTATTATATCTAACTAGTGAATTTGATCGCGCTTCATGCGATTACGAAATAACTTATCAAATTTATAAAATATATTCTTTAAAATATTGAGTGCTAAAAAATTCTACTAAAGAGTCTTAATTCAATTTATTATTCTTATTCAAATGTTATGATTTTTATAATTTTAAATTATTCATGAGTCCTTGTTCTTCTGAAGATATTTCCTTAAATAATGTGTTTGTATAACGAAAATTATTTATATCACATTTACAAATAAGAAAATCACGTACATTATGGATTTTAGTAGATCGGAGCTTAAACGAATTATATATTTTCATATATTATGAGGTTAATACACTCCTTTTTAATTTATGGGTCATTTGGTAGAGTGTATTGGAGAAAAATAATGCTTGCATTAGCTTGATGTATTTTATTTTTTTTGGTAATTAACTATATTTTTATTAATCACCAAATGGTATTTACAGCTCATAACAAACTACATCACAGTTTGTTAACTAAAAAAGAAAAACTCAAAGGAGCCACAACTTCATAGAAAGAGAAGTTGTTGAATCCTAGTGCTAATGGCCTTAGGAGCCCTCATACTACACATATAAGCTACGTCTTTAGCAATGTATTCAAAACATCTACTTTTTCCCTCAAATACTCTCCGATTCCTTTCTATCCACACTGCATAACTATATTTTGTATACATCAATTTGAAGAACTGGGCAGTGTGAGTGTTGCCTCTGATTTTCTCAATGATCCAATTCAAGTATGTGTCCCAAGAATATGTGGTATACACCGACCATTTAATCCATGTCAACAGCTTCCTCCAAATAGCTCTAGTGAACTCACAACATACAAACAAGTGATCTCTAGTTTCAAAATCATGCTGGCACAAAGTACATTGTTGGTTTATATCCATCCCATGAAGCCAACCTATCACTAGTTGGTAGCTTGTTTTGTATCTGGAGCCACATTGTAACAATGGCCTTTGGTCTTGCAGAGTTGGTGAACATCAAACACTTCCAGGGTACTCTAGGTCTATTTCCAAGTAAGCTCAGATATAGGCTGTCGATAGTTGTCAGGTCGTTTTGTTTCTGTGTTTGCTCTAAAATCAGTCTAGCATTAAAGATTTTCTTGACCATCCATGAGGCCTGCTTTGGTACATGTAATACACTCTATTGTGTATTGAAGAGTGTGTTATTAATAGCATCTATTTATTAATTTTATGCATTAGTAATGCAATATGTTCTAATGCATGCATTAATATTATTAAAGACAGAATTGCCTTCAAAAACTTTTTTTACATCCTTTCCACTATATTTGTGGAAGGTATTTTTGTAAATAAATATTTTTTCTAAAAAAATTATGTAATACATAATATTTTAGTACACCAAACAAAACATTGCATAAAAAAAATCTCATCATAATTAATACAAGTATTACTAATGCAAGCATTACTGATACACTATGTACGAACTTAAGTATTTAATTGTTTCCTTACTTTCATTAAACGGTCAAAATTTTGTTCATATAATCTTTCTTTTATTCCATCTTCTTTTTGATATTTTATCCTTTCATTGTTCTTATTTTTCTTCTTGATCTTCATTATTTTATCTAAATAAATATCCGTATAGTACTAATTTTGTCTCTATCTCTAGTACTGTAGTTTTTGTTTTATATTATATACAGATTTAGATTTAGAGAGAGATGTACTCAATAGAATGAATTTAACTTTTGAAAACTAAAATAAAATATTACAAAAATTTAAATAACAATGATATTGAATTTTTTTTAAAAAAAAGCCTCCTAGCAATGGTTTAATTAGAAAAATGTGTGGTAATAAGTACTAAAAAGGTATGAATAAATAGAGAAATGGATTGTTCAATTAATTATGTGTGATTAAACATCAAGGGAAAACTGATAGTCCGTGGGTGTAGCAATGGTTTAACTAGAAAAATGTGTGATAATACCCACTAATTACACCATTATATATATAGCCGTTACATATTTCCTTTAGGCAGGGCCGACTCAACAAGATCAGGGGCCTAAAGCCAAACCTTAAAGAGAGGCCCTAATATTTTGAGAAGTATTTTATTTCTTTAATCTCTTTAATAATTTTATTCTTGACTTCACTTGCCAATAAGTTTAATAATTCACTTTGTATATTATGTCCAAGGTAATGACTATGAATTTCGTCATGCTTATTCTTCGAATATGTTCTTGCATAGCTGGATCAAATTTATTAATCATTTCAATTAGGTTTTAAAAATTACCGTTACTTTCTTGATAGATTTTTCCATTTGTTACCCTAAATGTTAAATTATTTTTCCCAAGAGTTTTGATCACGTCAATAATTCTTGACAATACATTTTTCCATTGCACTTTATCTCTATCAATTTGTTCCTGCACAACTTTATCAATTGTTTTTTTAATGCAATCTCATTTTTAAATCAATACACGTGCTCATATTATTAATAATATGTTCATTCTTTACTTCATGGACTTTGAGCTTAACACTAAGATTTATCGACTCATTACTACCTTCACTAGCTAGTTTACTATTACAAATAATAGAAGTTGTGCTAAATAATTTACAACAAAAACAAAAAAAATTATCCAAATCTTTAGAGTTGATTAATCATTTTCTTTCATGCTTTTCTCCGTTTACCAATCTTTTAATATAGTGTGTTGTAGAAAAATATCGTACGTATTTATCTTGTGGAAATTTTATATCAGTCATTCTAAATGGTCCCTTTTCTACTAATTGATCTCTCAATTTTGTATCTACATTATTCCATTGTCATATATATTTTTAGGGATGCAACTATTTAAATTATTTAGGAGTTCTTGATATCGGGAACAATGTCACATTTTCACCAACTTCTTCTAGATTTTCTTCTTGGATATTATTATTATCATCTAACTCAATTTTATTGGTGACTTGTTCATTTGAAGAACATCCTCCAATATTTTTTTATTCAAAATTTTTATTATTTGTTAAAAATCTATCAAGGGCTCTTTTTTTAAGATTTATTTAATTCTTCAAGTTTTCTCTCTTTTTTTTGCAAAATCGGAATAATGTTTTTCTATTTTTATATATTAAAATTGAATAATAATCAAAACAATTTAAATATACTTATGAACTAAGAATATCAACAATAACAATTTTTTAAGAAAAACTATAAAACCTCTTCCACGTTTTTTTTTCCAAAAAATTAATATAATATTTTTAATAATATGTATAAGTACTTTTTTTTTAAAATGGGGGCCCCGAAAAATATGGGGCCCCAAGCGATGGCTTTAATGGCCTAGTGGTTAAGACGGCCCTGCCTTAAGGAAGGAAAAGTGAAATGTAGTAAATGTTAATAACAAGGAAAGTGAATAAATTTATAAAAGGTTATTAAACAGAAAATGAAACAAAGAAAAATTCAAAATTATAAGAAAAATAGATAGTAAATAGTAATACTGGCCCTATGAGGTATGTCACATCATGTTTATATATACTATATATATATATAGAGAGGTTTTCACGGTTTGGATAAAAACCGATCCAAATCGAAAAGTCGAACCAAATCAATAAAATAAAATCGATTTTATTTGGGTTTGATTTGGTTTGATTTTAGATTTTCGAAAACCGATAGTATTTGATTTAGTTATAGTTTTATTCGAAAAAACCGAAGAAATAAACGAATCGATGAATTATATACATATATTTTATTAATATACATACTTAATATATTATTTTTATAAACAATTTTAAAGATCTTATACATGTTTTCATTAAAATTTCTTTATATTTTACTTACCGAAAGCAAAAATGTCCAAAGTGAAAATATTTATCTAATTGATTTCATGTAGATGAGTGTCCATGACAGTTTTTTGTAGGACTAAAAATGTTAATCTCATCCTTCTAGGCCAATATAGTGAATTTTAAAGTTTTATTGATAGTAAATTCAGTGATCGAAAGTTCAGTAATTTAAGTCATTCTAACTATTTTTCATTTTGAATGGATTGTTGTCACTTTTTTCACATTTTGAATGAACTGTTTCTTTTATTTTTGTGTATGGTTAATAATCGAATAATCGAACCAAACACAACCGAAACCGATAACCACTAAACCGATAAATGTATATTATATTTGGTTTGATTTAGTTTTGACTTTTTTAAAACCGATTAAGTTGGTTTGATTTTGATTTGGACCAATAACCGATCCAAACCGACCCATGAACACCCATAACTATATATATATATATATAGATTTCTAACCTAATAAGAAAAAACCATGTCAACGTAAGAATGATCTCATATACTCTTTTTGCATAATTTTATTATCACGTCTTATAATTGAGAACAATAACTTTAATTAAAAATACAGAAGGACAATAAAATAGAAAAATAAAGGACTAAAAGAATTAGCCTAACAAAGAAATTAGTAACATCACCACTAATTTCGATTCCATAAACGCCATGCTATTCTGTCAACTTTGTTTTTCGTTTTTCTTTCATTTTCTTTTCTGTTCTATCCTCATTGTTCTTCCTTTTCCCCTGTCCGAGAAATTCTTTCCTTTCAATATAAAATATTAATATCTCCATAATCTCCTCTTAATTTGATATAAATTCCACAAATAGATTGATATTTTCTACAAATAATTCTTCTTGCATTTTGACACTGTCATCACTCTTCGTATAAATTTCACAAATAAATTGAATGCATAGAGCTAACGTATATTGTTAATACCTTCAGTTTTGCAGTTCTTTTTAAAATATAAATAACATAACAAAGTCTTTCATCTTCCATTTAGTAATTGAATGCATATATATCTAAACGTATATTGTTAATAATACTTTCAGTTTTTCAGTTCTTAAAATATAAATAAGAAATAAAAAGAAAAAGAAAAAAAGAGATAATAAATAAATATGAATATTGGTCATAGAGAGGTGCCGCATCACCTTCTCTATATTTAGCTTTATATATAGATATAGATTTGCCTTCTTGGCGGGAAATTAATTTTGATAGCTCATAGTTTCTTCATTCTTCATTCATCATTGATCTAATCTCTAAATAACCACAACATCTACAAGCTTTCATGTGCTTATAATTGTATATGATCTCTGATTTGAAATCTTGTTGTGATAAAAGCGACTTTCGAAGCTACTGATGATATTTGAATAGCTAGCACATTTCGAATCACTTGCTAAGTTTTGAAAATGTGATACTACAGATCCTTCACATCACTAAAAGTTATTCATTGCCACGCCATCTATAGTTTTTTCTAATCCCGGGTTAAGATACTCATCAAAATCACATCCATTAGAAAAATCAAGACCAAGATATCCTTAAATAAAATTAAAAACACCAATTTTTTTAGGTTTAAATTTGAGGTTGAGTTATTTCTACATCTAGATCACTTACATAGGTATATCAGTCAGTGACTCGACTCATTGATCTGGATCCTACTCATACTTATTTTTTTTCTTATGTCCATATAAATTCCCCGCAAACAAAACTAAACTACTTAATTACATTAAATTGAATATAGTAGACAAAATAATATTCTAACATTTAGGACCTGTTTGGATAGACTTATAAAAAGTAACTTATAAGTTAAATGTTAAAAGTCATAAGTAGATGATACCCTCCTTTTGGCTTTTGACTCGTTAATTTTTTTTAGCCTAAAAGTAAATGCTTAAAAACAATTTTTAACCTTTCCAGACACCTCCAAAACTAAAAAAATGCTTAAAAGTCAAAAGCACCTAAAAATAAGTAAATCCAAACGGGCACTTAATATATTACTTATTACAAGACTCCTCTTTGTTCTCAAGCTGACAATATCCCCATGATATATTGAACCACTCTGTCACAATCCAAAAATGGACGTGCTGACACTAATCTATTCCCACCGAGACAAGTCAACCTCAACCCAACGAAGCGAAAGAAATGCGGAAAGTAAAGCAAGGATAAGATAAGAGCGAAAAAACTTATTCATTCTAAACAATAACCCAAAAATCTGGTTGTCACGTGTACAAGTCACTAAAGCATAAAGTGCGGAAATGAAAGATAATTACAAGTCTCAAGTCTTTGTTTCATAAATAGAGCAAAGATAAAGTTAAAGGATCAAGAGAGTCTGCCGGGATGACAAGCAACTACCTCTCAATGTATCCCCAACAAGCCTTGGAAATAGGAGAAGAAGGAGATCACACAGGTCTAGCCTCAGAACCTACACAAGTGTAGAAGCAAGGAGTGAGTACCAACAACACGACACTCAGCAAGCAAACAAAACAAAACTAGAAAGAAATGAGTACTCCTTTCATCCCAACCGAACCTCCTCAAAATACAACCGGCATAGAAATCAGTCCAACCTAACAGTTCAGAAATTCTCATAATCACAGTCCAATATATAGTCACAATCCAATAGTCATAGTCTAACAATCATCAAGTAACAAGTATGAAATTCAAAAGTGTCAAGTAAATCAATCACAAGTATCAGGTTCATCAAAGCACAGTAACCTAGTACATGAACGCCAAATTTCAAGGTTTATCATGCACAATTTCAATCGTAACCCATGGGAACCGTTCATAGTTCATGAACTCGCCGGTAATGACCTCGACATCAATAACACTTGCCAGAAATGACATCGACATCAATAACACTCGCCAGAAATGACCTCGAATCATAACACTTGTCGGAAATGACCTCAACAACATAACACTTGTCGAAAATGACCTCAGCATCATAACACTTACCGGAAATAACCTAGGCATCAATAACACTTACCGAAAATGATCTTGGCATCAATAACCATCACATGTCTCGTCATGATGCACATAAATCAATGCAAATAAGCAATCTCATACCATAAGGAAGTGACAATAACTCAAACAATTCGAGTCCACAATAATACTATCAAAGCATTTCATCAATCAACACATTAAGGCTCACACGACAAATTCACAAAGTATCTTGATCAACACGTTGCCTTTTATTTAACCCTTTCTTTATTCATTAAGATTAAACAAGTGAAACATTAAACCCTTCACCTCATTCTCATTATTCCCCAACACACATAATGAAGGGAAAATACACAAATCAACTAGATTTACAAGTTTAGGAAATCACTTGCCTAAATTCAGTCAAATAGTCAATCCAAGACTTGTGTCTTCTCCTTCCGAACAATATCCAAAGCCTCACAATCTAGTTCAATCAAGTAATCACAATAAGATTCCAAAATTGACAAATGGGTCAATCAACTAAAAAACCCAATTCCAAAATTGTGATTTAAATTCGAAAATCTTTACTTGAAAATATTACCCAAAACATTTGAAACTTATTAGTGAAAACCATTTAGAAAAAGGAGTCAAAATCATATCAAAATCATCATTTTACTAAGCTCTTGGGTTCTGGAAGATAAACCTCAATTTTTCATTTCAAAACCTTGATTTGAATACTTAAATTTATAAATAATAATGAGTAATTGAAGATTTAAGGTTAGGAGCCAAATATTTCTTCTAAAAATCTTGTTCAAATCGCCACACCAAAGCTTCCAGAACTCAAAAATGGTGGAATGAGGTTGAAACACCGATTTTTGGAAAATATTCTATACAGGAGTCTTCACCGAACGCTGGCCCCTGCCCGCAAACGTGGAATTTAATGAACTGGTCTTCCGCGAACACGACAGAGCTTCCGCGAACGCGGAGGTCCACAACTTGACCCTCCATGAAAGCGGTCTAGCCTCCATAAACGCAGAGCCCCTCATAGATCCTCTCCGCGAACACAGTCACAAGCCCCGCAAACACGGAGAGTAGGCACCAGCAACATAAACAACAAAAAACAGCAATTCTCCAAGTCTTTGACTGGATCCTCGGAATTCATTTGAAATCCCATACACACCAATTATATAAGAAAATTGACTATACTCGAAGTTCTAGACATAATGGAACCATCGAAATATGAATCTGAGCTCTCTTTGACCTGAAACCTATGAGAGTCACAAGAAATGAATATAACGCCTACAAAGACCAAAACAAGCTCGGGACCTCTAAAGTTCAACAAAGACCTCACTTACGCCTAAAATTATCCCCCAAATCCAACAGAACTCTTGAAATTTTGATTTGAGCACCCAACCCCGGATGTTGACCAAAGTTAACTCAAAGGCTAAAATCTCAATAATTTCCAACTTGAGACCTCAAATCCTCAAAACGACTCCGGATTTAAAACCAATAACTCTCTTAGAAAAATTTCCACATTACAGGACTAATGTAACTGACATAATTCTATTCCGATACTTGTAACTCTAAAAGACACCGAAAATCACTTTTTAACAACTCAAGTCTTTCAAAATCAAAACTTATACAAATTCTCAACTATTTTACTCAAAAGCTTGAACCTAATTTTCAAAACTCAATCAAGAATAATTCGGGGTCAATAGCAGGAGGGCAAAATAATAATTTTATAAAAAAATTCAAATATGATCAACCGGATCATTACACACTCTTCTTGGATCTTCTGGTTTTCCTTGCCTGATCAGCCTTCTTTGAAATATTGGATATGTCTAGTGTCAATTCAGGCCCTTCCACAACTCATCTAAAAGCCAATTAAACTTCTATACGTATTTTTTGCAAGCATCCACAAAAAAGTCAATAATCGTCAATTTTTAATAATAGTAATTATTATAAAATAAAAAATTAGATAACCAATGCATGTCGTCAATTTTCGTATTGGAAAAACCGACCATATAGCTCCATCAGTTTCATGCATCGATTTATCACTTATTTTTAGTAGTGAATTTTACAATCACCCTCTACGTACTAGTATAAATAGAGGCATGTGATCACGTGATATTGGTATACTTCAAATAAAGAAGAATTTTTTCTATTTTGTCACTTATTTTAATATAAAATTGTTATTTAAGCTTGCTTTCTTAACTAATAGGTATACAAGACAATAATGCGTAAATTAATTTATGAATTGAAATACAATAATTCAAAATATTCTTTTTATCAAGAAAATATACAAATATACATAAAAAAAAATAACGTTATATTCATTTAGTATTGATCGAAACAACACCTAATTAACATATACAAATTTGTAAACATGTCAATACGACAATGAACGAAAATATAAGCTATTTGGCATATTTTTGACAAGTTACACATTTGGCTAATAAAAAAAAATATTCGCAAGTTAAATATATAAAATATACATTTTTATGTATAATATATTTTACGTACATTTACATTAATAAATAAATAATTTACATTTGATGACTATTATTTTGATGGATGAATTTATGTAAATTTTTGTTTAAATAAAAAAAGGGTCACATAAGGTATTAGATCGGTTTTGAGTTGAGTTAGATTCTAAATTGATCCAAATTCTTCTTCTTCATTGTCTTCTTCCTCCTTTTCTTCTTCTTCCTCCTCCTCCTCTTCTTCTTCCTCTTTCTCTTCCTCCCCTCCTCCCCCTCCTCCTCTTCCTCGTCCTCTTCTTCTTCCTCTTCTTCTACCTCCTCCTCCTCTTCTTCTTCTTCTTCCTCTTCATCTTCTTCCTCCTCCTCTTCTTCTTGTTATTCCTCTTCATCACATAAGGTATTAGATCGGTTTTGAGTTGAGTTAGATTCTAAATTGATCCAAATCCTTCTTCTTCATCGTCTTCTTCCTCCTTTTCTTCTTCTTCCTCCACTTCCTCCTCCTCCTCTTCCTCTTCCTCCCCTCCTCCTCCTCCTCTTCCTCTTCCTCCCTTCCTCCTCCTCCTCCTCTTCCTCGTCCTCTTCTTCTACCTCCTCCTCCTCTTCTTCTTCTTTTTCTTCCTCCTCCTCCTCTTCCTCGTCCTCTTCTTCTTCCTCTTCTTCTACCTCCTCCTCCTCCTCCTCCTCTTCCTCTTCCTCTTCCTCTTCCTCTTCCTCTTCCTCTTCCTCTTCCTCTTCCTCTTCCTCTTCCTCTTCCTCTTCCTCTTCCTCTTCCTCTTCCTCTTCCTCTTCCTCTTCCTCTTCCTCTTCCTCTTCCTCTTCCTCTTCCTCTTCCTCTTCTTCTTCTTCTTCTTCTTCTTCTTCTTCGTCCTCCTCTTCTTCTTCTTCCTCCTCTTATTCTTCTTTCTCCTCCTCCTCCTCCTCCTCCTCTTCTTCCCCCTCTTCCTCCTCTTCTTCTTCTTCTTCCACTTCTTCTTCTTCTTCCTCCTCCTCCTCCCCCTCCTCCTCTTCCTCTTCTTCTTCATCCTCTCCCTCTTTGTCGTCCTCCTCCTCCTCCTCCTCCTCTTCTTATTCTACTACTACTTGTATTTATTGGAAGATGAAATTTCATAAATAACTAAGAGTTGAAAGATAATGAGCCTCCTTAGGTACAGTTTACCTAATTACGTAGCATATTTATAGTTTCAGTACATGCCTTACTCTTTTTGTATATCTCACTGAAAATTTAATTTTTATACAATTTGAACTCTTAACTTAATTAATAAAGAGGTAATTTAGGTTATTAAAATAGAAAATAATCACACAATTCATGGTTATTGCATCTGATTGTAATTTCTTATCAAATATGACTTCTAAAAAGGAAAGAAAGATAAATTTAACTTCCTAAATAAACATGTCAAAAATGACTTAATAAATATACAAATCAAACGTATATAAACATCATTAACAAATATACTTGTATTAGATATACAAATGAGAATTGCTAATATATATGTATACACAAACACACAATTGATTGAAATGTACAAATAAGTAAATGTATACAAATGATGAATTACACAAATAGTAGCTGAAAATATGCTGATAATATACAAATACAAAAGAATTAATTGTATATAATTGATGAAAATATACAAATAAAGTCTAAAAATGTAAGAAAACCACAATAAACATTGATACGCTAAATCTATAGAATTGTATGTGAAATGTATTGATAAAAATATAAATCACAAAAAATATACAAAATAAATTATACAAATACCTCAATACAAAAGAAGTAATTTATATAATTGTCATTTCTCTTCACCAAACTTATTCTTGTTTTATCTTCTCCATGGTTTTTAAGGGCGCGACATTTTATCTAGGAAATGGGGTGATGGATTTGGTTCAAAGAGTGACAAGATGGTTGCCTGAGAATGTAGAAAATGGTAGGTTGGATAATGTTTTCTCGGTGATTTGTGTTTTAGGAGCTTAAACTTTGTGTGTTATCTAGTATGTGCTTCGTTGTAGGAGTATAAAAATGTTGCCCAGGAATTACATGATTCTATCGACAAAATAGATAGAAATTAGCACAAATGAAATAGTACTGGATTCATTATGTTAAAAAAAACTCAATTTATTTGTCTGATTTTAACTTAGTACAAAGCTTAAAAGATTTTTTAAATCTTTTGAAATTTGGGAAATACGATTAGGAGGGAGGAAGAATATCTTTTTAAATTTGAAACTTTGATATAGTAGAGTGACTTTAGGAGAAAGGTATAAGATGAGAGAGAATGTTAATTTGTATATAAGGGAAGAAAGGCAAGAGAGATGGGAGTTATAGTTGGAGTTACAAATTAGAATAATTAATTAGCTTGTTGAATCAGGTGAAATGATTGATTTCGAGTTCTCCAATATCCAAGCCCTTAAGGTACCATTCCACATTCTTTTAAGAACCTTTAAATTTTTATCGTTTTCTCTTGAAAAATATGGCGTTGTCTTTATTTTTAGTAGTTGTTCTTGGATAAAAACCGCAACTTTAACAATGAAAATTCTATTACCACATTGAGCTCTGAAAGTTGTGATCTTATACTTTCTCGAAGCTTTGGTTTCATGTGTTCATATTGGTTGAATAGACACAATCAATAGTGTTGAAATATTTTTGATCTGACTAATCTTGAAAAAATTGAAGATAAAAATATTACTTAGCAAATAAGCATTTTTCCCTCTACTTTTTGGTCACGGTTATAACTGCCATAGGAGCAATACAGAGTGTCACCCCAACTTCAACTCTTGAAGGCATGACTTTGACGGAGGATGATGAAGAATGAAATTTTAGGCCTGAGTTCTAAGTACAAATTTGTATTGCGGTCTTTGAATCTTTGCTATGTAACCTCTCAACTCACACCCAAAATTGTGAATACAAGACACAAAAAAAATGACTTAGGCTTTTGACATTTTATTAGGAGCAATCTCGACGACATTCATACAAATAGAGAATCAATGTTGATCCTTATTTATGGTGTGTGTTTGTGAATACAATAAAATTGTAGCCTCCCTCTGTTATTTGGCCAATATATTTTCAACTTCGTGATTTCACATTGCAACTGAAGACTATTTACATGTTGTATCCCTAGATAACATTCTGCATTCATGTATTTTCTATTGCAAAATAGATTCTATGGTTAAGATAACTAATTTTCTAATGGATTTTAAATGTATCATTTATGTGGTATGGAGCTGCAAAGGGGATATGAGAGGATAGATCGTATTCAAACTTTACATCTATCTCAAGTAGGTAGGAGACACGAGCTAAGAAATGTTGTTTCCAACTACATGGTATGAAGCTACAAATAAAGAATTAAGTTTTAAGCTTCTAATAATCTGTACATTTTTCGAAACATTCCAACTTATCTTTTTTGTTTTCTTATTTTATATTTTGTGCTATATGTACCTATGACCCTTACATATGCAATGTTTATTAAGGTATGTTTACTATGCTTAATTTAAATTAACAATTTACCTCTTTACCGTTTTCTTCTTTTGTTGCAGTGGCGTAAAGAATGTAAAGGGATATATCTTTTGGTAGCGCACATCAACTATACATCTCTCCACCATGAAAGTGCACATGAATTTAATAACCTAAACTTGATATTATGATTGTACAATTGAAAATATATTTATATGTCTATTAGTAGAGTTATTCATTTATTAACCTCTCAATATACATGCTCCAATTTCTTGCATATGGAAGAAAAATGGCATTAGAATGCACGATTCTTTAGAATATGTATTCACAATAGTTGAATCCTTTGAGCTGCATGTTGAATTTTTAGTCCACTGAGTTGGTGGACAGTGGCGGATCCAGGATTTAGAGTCCGGGGGTGCCAAATAAACTTATCGATTAAATTAATTTTATATTTGATTAAATTATTCGTCTTTTCGATATATATCATAAATTAATCAATAAAATATAAATAATAAGATATTACAAATCCACACTCCACACTAAAAGCATGAAGTTAACAAATTTAAAAACTTTCAATAATATTACTATTTACTAATATTATAAATATTCAACATTCATTTACAATTGTCCTCGACGAGTTTTCATATTCTGAAAACGATCGATAATGACATCATTACTAACATTTATAAATACATCACGCTCTATGTAACACACTAGACAATCATTTAAATATTGATTACCAATACTATTCCGCACTTCATTTTTTATGTGCTTCATTGACGAAAATGCTCTCTCCACAGTTGCCGTAGCAACAGGTAAAATCAAAGTCAACTTTACAAGTAAATAAACAAGTGAA
>NW_006239275.1:69956-73235 GCF_000226075.1 Solanum tuberosum | reverse complement strand
CCATCCCAAGAAGCAAATCACTACTCACTACATCAAAACGGTCATTAAGCTCTTGAAGTTGCTCATCAATGACAATAAAAAAGACTTCAACATGCAAGTGGTGCGCATAACTAACACCCGAAGACTTACGTTTTGACTTTCCGGGAAAATAAGACTCATCCAACTTGGGAATCAAGATATCATGCACATCACAAAATGAGGAAACATCATCCAACAAAGATTCCCATCCATTTTCCCTCATATCTTGCAATCTTTTCTTTGTAATATTAAGAAACTCCACGGCATTAACAATATCTTGATCTTTTTTTTGTAAAATCTTACTCAACTCATTTGACATTGCCAACACTTTCAACATCAAGTGAAGCACAAAAATAAATTTAAATGTTTTAATCTTTGTTAAAAGATACTCCGCTTGATTTCTATCACTTGATGTGGACCCTTCAAGTTCAATCACTTCAAGAACATGAACAATAGATGAGAAAATAACAATAAAGTTATCTAAAGTTTTGAAATATGATCCCCAACGAGTATCACCTGGTCTTTGAAGCTCACGTTCTTGATGCAGATGAGAAAATAACAATAAAGTTATCTAAAGTTTTGAAATGTGATCCCCAACGAGTATCACCTGGTCTTTGAAGCCCACGTTCTTGATGTAATCCTTGGCCTTTTTGAACTTCACCGGATTCAAATAATTGCTCTAACTTTTTGGCTTGGTGATCACGAAGTAAGTCTCTACGCTTGAAAGATCCTCCAACAACATTCAACACATTACTAACATGATCAAAAAAGTCTTCAACATCCAAATGTTTTTTAGCAATAGCCACTAGTGTTAGTTGCAATTGATGAGCAAAACAATGAATGTAATATGCCGATGGACTATCTTTCATAATCAAAGTTTTGAGCCCATTTATCTCTCCTTTCATATTACTAGCCCCATCATAACCTTGTCCACGTATTTTGGATGGACTTAGTGAGTGAACGGAAAGTAAAGAATAAATCGCTTTCTTCAATGAACATGCCGATGTATCACTAACATGGACAAGACCGATAAATCGTTCAACTACTTCACCATTCTTATTAACAAAACGCAAAACAAGAGCCATTTGTTCTTTGTGAGAGATGTCTTTTGACTCATCAACTAATATACCAAAGTAATCTCCATTCAAGTCCCCAATTATTGCTTTCAATGTTTCTTTTGCACAAGCATTGGCAATATCTTTTTGAATCATAGGACAAGTCAACGTATCATTTTGTGGGGCATTTTCCAATATCACTTTTCCAACATTCGGATGTTTGTCCCCGTGCCATCGCAAAAATCCTAGAAAGAAGCCTTGATTAATTGAAGATTCACTTTCATCTTGACCTCAAAAAGGTAATCCTTATTGCAAAAGAAGTCTTGACACATCAATTGAGGCTTCCAAACGCATTCGATACTCATTTTTTAACTTTTGAGAATGCTTATCAATAACAACTTGAATTGATTGATGATGATTTGACAAATCTAGCATCTTGTTGAAACATTTGTCATGAATACTATTAACATCACCAACATGTTTACGGAATCTTTCAAGTGCCCTATTCCAACTCCTAAAACCCGTTTTTGTGTAAAACTCACTTGTACTTCCATGGAAAAAATCATCTTTGAATAAATAACAACATAGACAATAGACAGAATCTTTCTCCACGCTATACTCCAACCATTTAGAATATGGACCTTCAAACCAAATTTTACAAAATTGACGCATTCTTTTTCCAATTTCAGTTGGAGGATATGAATCCATTTTTGGTTGACAAGGCCCTTTTTGAATATAATGTTTCCTCACTTCATCCTTTATTTGAGGGTTATAGTGAGCAATTGGTACTCTTTTTCCTGGATCGGCTTCAAGTGAATCTAAATTAAGGTCATCTATAAGACTAGAAGGATTGACATTCGTACTAGAACTTGCTTGAGAATGGTTAAATTTCACAAGAAACTTCTCCATCTCAATTCACAAAACTAGAACACTTTCCTACAAAAATTAAAATTCAATTCAACTCACAATTAATTCAAATTTAATAGGGTAAGGCATAGTTAATTCAAATTAACATGATTCATATCACACAATTTTTAACCAATAATGTCTTACAATGTTCATTAGAAATTTAGAATATCAAAGTAAAATCAAAACTCTTGTCTAATATGAAATCAATCATCACTGATTAAAACTTAAAAGAACTCAAGAAATAGAAATTAAAAAAAATCTTACAAAAATAGAATTGCAAACTTACAATCTATAAAAAGTTGTGGATGGATGGAGAAAAGTGAAAACAAAAGCACCCAAATGAGGCGTAGCCGCTGAACGGAATGCTAAGACAGGCAGGGGGCGGCAACGACAAGAAGTGATTTGGGTTCGGAATGGGGTAATAAAATTTTTGGAGAAGTTGAAACTTGGAGGAAGAAGGGTTTGGAAATAGTTGAAGAGAAAGAGAACACTTCTAAGTCAAAGGAGTAATGTAATTAATTTAATTTAAGTCAATAACAATTATAAAATAAAATAAAATAATGTGCCAGCTGTTTTCCTTAAAAAAAAAAAAAGGGGGTCTTGGAGCCTTTTTTTCACTTAAAAAACGTCTTCAACAATTTTTCAAAAAATAGGTTCAAAGGGGATTCGAACCCGCAACCTCAACCTTCTAAAGTTGCCCTCCTACCATGGCACCACAAGCCAATTTTGTTCTGTGGGTGACACAGTTTATATTTATATAAATATTATGTATATATAGAGTTTCCGTCGAAGTTCGGGGGTGGCGTGGCACCCCCACAGCCCTTCATAGGTCCGCCCCTGTTGGTGGATCAATAGCTAATCCTTGGAATTCATCTAATCCATAATTTTGATTTGGTGATAAGATTAGTATCATAGTTTTGGTAATCTTTAATTTTGCAAGGATATAGACAATGTTAACATAAAAATGGACCCATTTTCATATGTTTTTATCTGTGAGTTTTGAATTGGCGGTAAGTGACTGGCATCATATATCAATATTTTGATATATATGTCACGATCCAAAAATGAACGTGATGGCACTCGTCTTATCCCAACCAAGACAAGTCAACCTAAAACTCATCCTTTACAATAAAATGCGGAAATTTTATAATCAACTCAAAAATACCCCCAAAATCTGGTTGTCACATGTACAAGCCTCTAAAGTATTATAACTGATTCAAAAAAAAAAAAAAAAGCAAGTCTCAAATGACATTGTTTCTATAATAGAACAAGATCATAATTAAGGAGAAAGAAGGTC